>NC_045429.1:25242500-25400000 GCF_902635505.1 Sarcophilus harrisii | reverse complement strand
CCCATAGTGAACAACCAGTGGGGTGGCTAATCCCCAATAAGTGATCATAATTTCCTCCATGCATATTCCTGGCGCCCTACTAATCTGCTCAGAACAGGAGCTACAGCTGCATCAAGGGAGAGTGACTGACCTGCCCAGAACCACCAAAGTAGTCAATCAAGTAGCAAAAAGGACTCACTTCAGTTGGCCAGAGAGATTCTCTAGAGAGAATTATGGAAAGGCACTGATAGAGGAAGGGCTCTTTCTAGTGAGATAACAGAGCCATCAAAAGAAGCATCTAGTACTAAGAGAATCATAAATTGCAAACATGCTCTTTTGGTCCACTCCCTCTGACTAACTTTAAAGAATGTAAAAAAGAAAATGGGGGAGTAAGTAAGATGAAAGGATACCAGTAACTCTAACACTATCAGGATTTACATGGCCATGTCTGGAGGCAAGTACCTTCTGAACCCCTAGCATCTGATAAAAAAGTTCTAGTTTGGGGGAGATAGGGAGGGTGTGTGTGTGTGTGTGTGTGTGTGTGTGTGTGTGTACACAGACAGAGAATTTGTCTTGGAGCCAGGCAGACTCTAATTTAATTCCAACTTCAGCTGCACATTGGCATTTAAGCTCTTAGTTTTCTAGGCAGCCTTCTGAAACTATATATGGTGGAGAAGATGTTGGCTGACCCATACAGGGGTGTCCTATATTAGTGAAATCACAGGTGCAGTCCCTAATCATCTCTTTATCTCTATGTCTAGCTCTTGGCTAGAAGGTCACTCAAGCAATTTAAAAGATACCACGTCTTATTTCTCCTGTTGATCTTTTTGGGGGCTTAGAATGGTATCCTGTGAATCTATTTTTCAATGGGGCTTCCAGATGCCCAAGGAATCTAAAGTTTTTTCAGCAGAGGGTCCTAGTTCTTGTCAATTACCATTGTTGATCTCAGCTAGAGCTCTGTTTATTTCATTCAGGAGGGTCTGTTATGGGACCACAGGAAAGAACATCATAAACTATAACAGGATCAGGACTCAGTCTCTTTGTTGAGATGGCCAATGGCAGGAAGTCAGAAGAGAAAAAACAGTCTTAAGACAACTAGATAAAACTATAACGATAGAGTGATGCTCCTTCTAGCTTCTATCTTTCAGTTTCTATTGATATCAAGAGCATATTCCTAGCTGAGCTCCAAATTTCAGTTATTTTAAACTTTCTTCTTTTCTTCAAAGCAATCAGATGATCCCTCTTTGAGTCCTGCAGGTTCTTCCATTGGAACCTTTTTCGTCCTCTTACTTTTAGCATGCAGGCTTTCCTCAGTCTCATTGCCAAATATGTAAGCTAAGGCCATTATCACTTTCTTAATTGGTCTCCTCACCCTGAGGCACTGGAGTTGGAATGGGAAGGCCTGGGTTCCAATGCCAGCTCTATGACTTGCTGCTCAGGTCATCTTGGGCAAGTCATTTAGGTTCCCCTGGGTCTCATGGTTAATGGATGAGGAGAGTGGAGAGAATGTCAACTATTTGGGGTAACTAATCTGGAAGCCTCAAAAGTTCAATTCAAAAAGTCTTATCCAATTTGGACAAGGATATAAGTAGAAAATACAGAGCTGTATTTTATCATTTGGTAGGTCTGAGATAAGATTACTATGAGGGACAACATATTCAAATATGAATTTGAATGATTTTGCTTTCCTGTCATGCACATGAAAATGACCTGTATCATAACTTTTCTGACAATAATTTGGATAGGGGGCCACATGTAGAAAACAATAAAAGAAAAATATTCTCATGTAATGCTGTATCTCAAAATTGGAAAAGTCCATTAATAATGTTCTTTATAATGTACCACCACTTGGTTATCTGTCCTTTACTTGAAGAACTTAAGAAGGGGCCTTGGGAGGTAGTCCATTCTCCCATTTCCCTTTCAGATATTTCTAATTGTTAGGGAGGCTATCAAGTCTCTATCTGCCTCTTTGCAGTTTCTTGCACTTATTCTTAGTCCTGTTTTTTGGCAAGTTTAATCTCTCTTTCATGTGATGATGATGATGATGATAATGATGATGATGATGATGATGATGATGATGATGATAGTAAAAGTAAACTCCAATTAGTGCAAATAATGGAATTTTTACTATTCAAAGTTATAATGATGTAAATGAAATGTACAAGGTAAATATGAAAAAGGTGAACACTTCAGAGGACTTATTTACAGTAATCAGGAATTGGCTAATAATCATAATCCTAGATAACATTTATAAAATGTTTTAAGATTTATAAAGTATTTTGTATCTCATTTGATCATCACAACAACTGGGAGGTAGGTGTTGTTATTATCCCCACTTAACAAGAT
Organism: Sarcophilus harrisii; assembly: GCF_902635505.1. Lineage (NCBI taxonomy): Eukaryota > Metazoa > Chordata > Mammalia > Dasyuromorphia > Dasyuridae > Sarcophilus > Sarcophilus harrisii. The sequence continues at coordinate 25,397,675 of NC_045429.1, read as the reverse complement.
GGAGAAAGTGAGTTTGTAAAAACCATTTAGCTATACAAGGTTGAATTAAAGGAACTGGAGATGTTTAGTTTAGAGAAAATAAGGTTCAGGAAGAACACAGAAAACTGTCTTCAAGTATTTAAAAACCTGCCATGTTGATAAGGTGCTGAGTCAGGAGTAAGGAATAGGGTGAGTTCAAATCCAGCCTCGGACATTACTATCTGGGTGATCCTGGGCAACTCCTATCACTTCTGTTTGCCTCAGTTTCCTCATCTGTAAAGTGTTATTTTGAGGCTCAGATGAGCTAATATTAGTGAATATGTACAGCAAAAGTGTCTGGCACACAGAAAGTAAATGATGGTGATAATGTTAGGGCAGGTTATATCTTGGAGTAGCCAGGAAATTAGGATAAGGGAAAGGTTTTGGGAATAAGTTATCAAGTATACTTTGGACATGGTGAATTTCAGATGTCTGTGGGACATCCTGTCTGAGATGTCCAATAGGCATTCAAGCAAAGGTAAGGGGAGGGAGAAGAGGTATACAACATGTACAAAGAAAAAAAGATTATAAAAATGCCATTGCAGGCAGGGTGGTGGTGATGGTGGTGATGGTGGGGTGGTACTATTAACAGGAAAGGAGCTAAAAGGAGCTAAGGATTCCAGGGAGCAGAGAGATAGTGCTCCAAGCATAGCCTATGCAAAGAGGCAGAAATAGGTTATGGAATGTCTCAGGGAACATCCCGCAATACGATCTGGATGTGATGAAGACTATGTGAGAACGATCAAAGTGAAATCAGTCTGAAAGGTCCGATGGAACTAGATTGTGACTCATTTTTAATGTCTAACAGAGCAGGCAATGTGCATTTTATCCTGGAGGCAACAGAGGGCACTGAAACAGGGGAGCAACCTGCTCACCAGAGAACAGGGAAGGATTCTGAGGAGGTCTGAGGTACAGAATTGGAGAGAAAATAGAGTGTGGCAGATGGACTTTAGGTTCCCTGTCCAGTTTGAAGTGAAGTCCTCTGCAAAGCACAAAGGGGGGGGGGGGGGGGGGAGAGGAGGGGAATCAAAGAGAAAACAAGTAAATGTGCAGCAGAGAGAGCCTACATGAAAGAAGAAAACATCCTTGTCTCCCATTCATTCTCTGGCAGCATTTTTGCCATGTCTCAGCTACCTCAATTTGGAGGAATCAATCAGGAGGAACTGTGTATTAAAGGTTGGTAAGCTTTCTTCACAATAACCTTGAAAGGCTGGTAGTGATCTATTAACACCCTCATTTTACACACAGGGGAACCAAGGTTCAGAGAGGGGAAGGGATTTATCCAAGGTTATATTCCTCCTTTTCCATCTGACTGCACTCATTTTGGACTTCTCTGATTTCTCACCAGATGTCCACCAGTAGGAAATCTCATCATCATGCAATCTCCAATCAACCATGGAACTCACATGGTTCCTCTGATGGAAGAGTGGAGCCATGAACTTCTCAACCTCTCCAATTGTAAGCTCCTTGAGATCAGGAACTGATCTTCTTTTTCATATTTCTAATTCCAGGACTAGCACAGTGCCCACAATAGATTCTTTTTTTAAAATCATTTTTTATTTTCAAAACATAGATGGATAATTTTTTAACATGAATCCTTGTAAAACCTTGTGTTCCAATTTCCCCACTTCCCCGACACCCTCTCCTAGATGGCAAGTAATCCAATACCATAATAGGTTCTTAACAAATGATTATTGGCTCCTGGCAATCACTGTCATCCAGGTGGTAGCAGATCTAAACCTCCTAGAAAGCTCTGACTATAAAAGATGAAGGGAAGGGGGCAGAAGAGAACAAAATCCAATTCTCCAACTACCAATTTCCTTGGTTTTACAATGAATAAATAAATGATAGATACGCAGAAAACAAATGAATAGACAGAACATTTATTTGGCACTTTGTGTCACTGTGCTAAGCCCCAGGGATACAAATAGGAGTAAAAAGAAAGACAATTTCTACCTGGAAGCAATTTACATTCTTAAGAGGGAAGAAAACATATAAAATGGAACTAAAAAGCAGCGGTAAGAGGGCAAGGTGGAAAAGTCCGGGATCAGGAGCAAAGCTGGGTGAGACTGGCCTGGACACTTCCTCCAGTGGAAGCTGAGATAGGAACTCATCAGTGGGAGAGGGGGTAAGCGTAGGGACAGAGACATTTCCAAGGTGAAAAAAGAGAGCAGAGGGCACAGGCAGAACAGACCATCATCAATCTCTTCTATTAGTATCAAGCTTGTTAGGTTTTTCTGCTCTACTTGGAGTATCACACGTTCTAATGTAGAAATTAACATCCCAAATCCTTTCTTCCAGGCCTATGATTTCATTGGATCCTCACGACGGCCTTGTGAGGAAGACACGGTGAGGATTATTATCCCTAATTGACAAATGAAGAACCTGAGGCTCTGAGAGATGAAATGCCCAGTACAAATGAGGCTAGAAATGCCCGTCCAATTATAAACATAATCCCTCCAAAATTGATATTTAAATGTTCTCAGTGCATGAAATGACACATGCACAATACTGTGGATGACCAGACAGTGAAAAAAGAGGTGGCCCCAACACAAGAGTGTGCTGACAGGACAGCGTACACCCCACCTGGAGGAGGAGACTTGGGGTACCAGCCACTGTGGGCACCAGGGAAGAGCTAGGGCCAGATGGGTCAGGGCATGGCAGGGGAAATGGAGCTCTGCTTTTGAGGGAGCAAGCTTTTGCTCATTTGGAGGCATCCTGGCAGGGATCAACAAGGATACTTTTGAGGGGATTTGAACTAGATGGCCCGAGTTCCCTTTTGCCTGGGAGATCCAGCAGTCCTCTGGGTGTACATATGTCCGGGCTCATTAAACCCGTGCCTGACACATACAATAGGATACATGCTGGGGTTGTAGGGATGGGCTACCCTAGATTCAAACAGAGAAAAGACTGAGCTCTTTGGAGTGAAACTCCCACCAAACACAGGCACTTCTCAAACCTGACTTTTTCCTCTATGTGACTTCACAGTTTTGTGATAATCTAATTTTTACTTGAAAGAAAGCTTTAGGATTCTGAATCAGTTAATCAATTTGTTGTTAATCAGAGCCACAGAATCACAGATCTGGAAAGGATCTCAGAGAATACTTAATTCAGTATATAATTGTATAGAAATACCATCTTCAATAACCTTTAAGGTCCCTTAAGTCCCTTCTTGCTCTAACTCTAAGGTCTTAGTTATCTAGCTTTGGTTTAAATACCTATGATGGACAGCCTAAGCAGTATTTTTAACAACTTTAATTATGAGGAAGTTTTTCCTAACATCTAGCTGAAATGTTCCTCTTTGTAACTGGCTCCTACTGCTCCTGGTTGTACCTTCAAAGCCAAGCAGAACAAGACTCAGCCCTCTTTTACATGATGAAGACAGTTCTCATCTTGAGATTCAGAAAAACTGAATTTAAATCCCATCTTGGACTCTTAGAAACTATGGATATGAACATATCACTTAACTTGTCAGTTCCAATCCTGGGATTTGTAAAGTAGGAGAATTATATTTACAGAATCAGAGAACTCCCCTAGTGTCCTGAGGACCAGTTTCATTGGAAACTCAGGATTACTGGAGAATCCAATTACAGGAAGTCTTTCATCATCCTGCTTGTGGGGCCAAAGTTAACAAGAACGATGCTGAATGAAAGCCTCCTGAGATATAATGAATATGACAGACAGGACTTGATTGAAAATCATGGCTCTTCTGCTAAACAAGACTGTGACCTTGGATAAGTCACTTCCTGATTGTCAGGAAGGGTCTCCCCATTTTCTTGGGGGCTGGACTGGATGATATGCATGGGAAAGATCTCAAAGCCAAAGTTTAAGTCCAGATCTTCTCTTGACCAACTAAAGGTACGATCCCCACCACCTTCCAATTATATGAACCTATGATCAGCTCATCCCCTGCTTTTGCTGACAGATGGTAAAACTGAGGCCCATAGGAAATAGTGGTTTGCCTATCATTGTGAAGGGGTGTGAGAGTCTGAGAAACTCTAAGGCTATTCCTGAGAACCTGACCATGGGAGCGGCACAAACAAAGCTGGCAACAGCAGTAATTCAATACAGATTCCTTGAGTGAGTAAGCTATAGAACTCCATGATGGGAACTACCCCACCCCTACCATTCCTCAATTGTACCTTTAAACCATAATATTGGCAAATCAACATTATCTTGGTTTCTATTTCCCCTCAAGTTATCTCCCTGATTCTGACTCTTTGCTAGATTCCCTGGAACTTTAGCCCTCTTCAACTGGAATCACAATTATCTCCTTAACTCTGACTCTACTAAATTCTCCTAGAATTAGCCCTCAGTCAAGCAGAAGCATAATTTCTTCTTGCTTCTACCCCTTTGCTAAACTCCCTTGGAATAAAGTTTTGCCCCTTAAAATAGACTGAATGTGCAAATTCTTTCACCAAACCCACTGAGGGGGGGGGGGCACTGATTAAGGGGGGGGGCCTAATCTTGTTGGGGTATCTTTCTCCTTAATAATTACACGGGCAAGTGAGTGGCAGAGATGGCTCTGAAGCACAGCAAAGGTCTACGGGCTCCCAGTTCTCTGTTTTGACCACTATCAAGATACTGCCCCCAGGACCTTTTGAGATGCAATAGCTGGTGGAGAAAGGGACACTATACTGAAGTTTGCTGCTAATGAACCTTATTAACAAACATCCTTATCTGGCACAAGGAAGAAATTGTTCAGGTGGTTCCCAAGAAAGTTAAACCTTCTTAGGTATTAAGTTATGGCACATTAATGTGCAAAGAAATTAATTCTATATTTTGCTGGTAACACAGTCAGAACTGTTTACACAGCTGACACATCCCAGCTGCACCCTACGGGAGCAGCCAAGCTGGGAGAATGATTTTGCTTCATAGCAGATGCCTCAACTTTTGCAATTTCAACAGAAAGGACAAAGAGGAATACAGCAACAATGTCAAACATGAACAAGAGAATAATGAGCTTCAAGCAGACAAGGCCCTGCAAAGGAAGGTTTGTATGTCATTTATCTGGCTGAAACATCAATATGAAGCTCTTCAGTCAGGAGCCATTTGGATAAAATCTAAGACGTGCCATTGGCTTCCTGTCAGGCCTTGCACCTGGGCCTAGATGACTCTGGCCCTTTTGGAAAGAGCGCTGGATGTGCACACCCAAGGGCTGGATTCAAATTCCACCTCTGTTCCTAACTATCCAAATGATCCTTCCCCTCTGTGGGGGAGGAGGTCAGTTTTCTCCAGCAGAAAAGGAGGAACTTGTACCCTTCCTCAGTTCTAAATCTAGTGATTCTAAACTATACAGCTCAAATCAGTATTTATTAAGTGTGTCCTATGTGCTGGGGATACCAAACAGAAAACAAGCTGGTCCTTGCTCTAACGTGACTTACATTCTGTTGGGGAAAGGGAGATGAAAAGCCAAAATCGAGAAGAGCAGAAGGTACCTGGCAGGGAGTTAGCAGCGCAGCCAGTGGAGGAGTGGAGCCATGGGTGGTCTGTGGCTCCTGAATGTAGAGGTTCTGGGAGGAACCAGCCAATCAAATCACACACCGCTTGGAGAAGAGATGGAACAGCAGCAACAGGAGGTGCCTTCACTGACCCCCCGCCAAAATCTCTCATGGGGAAGAAGAAACCTGGCTCAGTAGAATGATCCTGGAGTCTGGAGGCAGACTTAGCTAGAGCTCAGGCGGATGAATCAGGGCAGATCTCTTCCCCTCCTTGTGTCTCCCTTTCCTCCTCAGCACAAGGAGAGAGCTGGGCTCAAAGGCCTCCAAGGACTTGGGTCTTATACATTAAAGGAAGAGCTACAACCAAGGGGTAGAAATTGCCGGGAGGCAAATGTGAGCACTCTAAAATGAAGAGTCTATGGAATGAAGATGGGCACTGCAGGGTTATGGATTGTTACAAGACGAAGTAAGTTCTGTCACTGGGGAGAAGAATGATGACCCGAGTATATTCAAGAATAGCTCACCTTTTAAAGAAAGAACTCTTCTAGTCGCTTAACTTCTAAAGTTCAAGTATCCACAAATTATGTTTAGAAAGAGCAACAGGAACAATAGGATGACATTCAATTTAAAGAAACAAGATATGTAGTTGTCTCATCTGTAATATGGGGATACCATCAGCCATCTGGAGGGAGTTTTATTTCTTCCGGTTTTATTGTAATTTCACCTTATTTTTTCATTTCATTTTCTACTCTCTTCTTTTTAGTCACAGCTAAAGATTTATCAATTTTAGTAGTCTTTTTAAATAATTAGCTTTTAGATTCATTATTTCTATAGCTGTTTTTTTCTTTTTCTTTCTTTCTTTCTTTTTTTTTTTTTGGGGGGGGGGGGGGCGGTGTAGGACAGCAAGGTGGTTCCAGGACTGAAGTCAAAAAGAATCATTTTCTTGAATTTAAATCTGGCCTAAGACACTTAGTAGCTGTCCTGGGCAAGTCACTTAACCCTATTTGCTTCAAATTTCTTCTTGGGTAAATGAGCTAGACAAAGAAATGGATTACTCCAGTATCTTTGTCAAGAAAACTCCAAATGAAATCCTAAAAAAATCAGACACAACTGAAAAACTTCTGAACAATAGCTTTTTAACTGCCAAGTTAATTCATTTCTCCTCTAATTTTTAATATCTCCATTTTTGTACATATTTTAGGTTTATTTGTTGGCTTCTGTGTTTTTTTTTTTTAAAGCACATTCAATTCATTAATCTTTTCTTTCTCTATTTTGTTAATGTATATTTGCAGGAATTTGATTTGTCCCCTAAGGATTGCTTTAGATGAATCCCAGAAATTATTTCATCATTATTTTCTTTCATATAATTATCGTTTCTATAATTTGTTTTTTGAGCACTCATTATTTAAGATTTCATTGTTAAGTCTCTATTTGGGTTTGTATCTTTTGTTTGTAGTCTCTGGACTAATGACCATTTTTATAACATTATGGTCTATAAAAGATGTATTTACTAATCTAAGTAATGGTGTTTTTTTTTTTTTTAAACATCCATTTGGAATATCCCTATGCCCTAGTACATGGTCAATTTCTTTAAAATTTTTATTTTCCCCATGTAAAAACCTTTTTTTTTGTTATGCATGTACATTCTTTTTATATATATATATATTTCCATATGTATCATGCTGAAAAAGAAAAATCAGAACAAAAGGGAAAAACCATGAGAAAAAAAATGCAAGGGAAAAAAATTAACATAACATATGCTAATTTATATTCAATTCTTTCTTTAGATGTGGATGGCATTCTTCATCCAAAGTTTATTGGTACTGCCTTGAATTACTGAATTGCTGAGGAACTAAATCTATCAGTGATCATGGCACAATCCTATAACTGTGTACGATGTTTTCCTGGTTCTGCTTACTTCACTCAGCATCAGTTCATGTAAATCTTTCCAGGTCCTTCTAAAAATCAATCTTTTATACAACAATAATATTCCATTACTTTCATATCATAACTTATTACTCCCAATTGATGAGCATCTATTTATTTTCCAATTATTTGCCCCTAAAAAATTTTGCACATGTGGGTCCTTTTCACTCTTTATGATTTCTTTGGGATACAGCATGGTCAGTTTTTGTAAAAATTCCATGTTGTGCTGAGGAAAATGCAAAAATGCGCTTTTGTAATACCAATTTAGAAGACACTATACATCTTTTAGCTTTTGTTTCTCCAGTAATTTGTTCAATTGTATATTTTCTTCTTTGTTTTTTTGTAGTATTTATCTAAAACTGAGATAAAGTCATTGAAGTATGTCACTACTATTATTGTCTATTTATATCTCAGTTAATATTTCCTTTATAAATTTGAATGCAAAGGCATTTGGAGTATTTATGTTTAAAACTGATGTTCATTTATTATCTATGGTTCTTTTCAATATAATGTTGTTTCCTTGTTTTTCCTATTTTTTTAATGTTTATTTTTGCTTTATCTGATACTCTGATTGTAACTCCTATTATTCAGGACCCATTTAATGCATAAGAATATTCCCTACAGCGCCTTAGTTTTACTATGTCTTTGTTTTTTAAATGTTTTTTGTGAGCAACAGATTATAGGATTTTGCTTTCTTATTCAATCTATCATTCTTTTTCATCTCATTGGATCATTATTTTATAATTAATATTAATTATTAATTTATACAATAATATACAATATACAATAATATACATGATGTTATATATAATATAATTAATAATTGTATTTATAATTAATATTTATAAATTATTTAATAATTCATATTTAACGATATTTTTATTATATTTTCCTTTACTTGCCTCTAAAATTGTTTTCCCCCCGAAGATACGATTCTTCCTTCTTTTGCTGTAATTATATGTAAATACTACAGATACTATATCTCCTCATTTATGTTAGCTTAGTTTTTTTTAAGGTAGTCCTATTCTCAACTGGATCATTTCCCTTTATTGCTGAGTTCCCCTCCTCCCATTTGTTACTCGCTTCCCTTTGAACATTTACTTATTTAGTTTCCTTTTCTTTTCAGCTTTTATCTGTTTATTTAATTCTCTTCTCACCCTCCCCATCTCAGTCAAGGAAAATCTACCTTCTCTTTTCCTCTTCAACTAGTCCTGTTTATTTTTAAAATTTCACTTTCTGTACCACTTTCCAGAAAGAACGTCTGTCCCTCATTCTCTTCAGTACTCATCCTTTGTTTCTGTCAATTCTAGATCCTCATTTTCAGGCTCATTGCCCCTTTCCTTATCTAGTGCCTCTCTATTTTCTACATTTCTCATGAAATCAAAATTTCCAAGGTTCCTGCTCTTTCCCTTCCATTTTAAGCACTCTTCCATTCTCTTGTTGAGCCTGTTCCCAGATACTCTTTTCTGGTGTGACTGACTCTAAACATCTATGATTTTAGAGGCTACAAAACCTATATCAAAATATATCCACATTTTATTCTGTTAGAAAAAAGTGACTAGCTATCATATTACTAAATATCACTAAGAAAGAACATAGTCAAAAGTGTCGCTATATTAAAGGGGGAAATTTTTAAAAAGAAAATAAAAAGTATTATTTATTTTTCAAACAGATATGCTAGTTTTGCTTAAGTCATAAGATATGAGAGCCAAACTTACAACATTTCTTGACTACACAAGTCCACTTTCAAACCCTTATTTACTTTTTAAATTAGACTTAATTTTAGATTTTTGGGGGACACATTTCCATTTTGGATTCACAGCTCACTAATGAACTCTTGCAGATAGGGGAACAGTCCAGCATGTCAAAATAAAAATGCCTAATTATGAGCAATCTCTTGGTAGAGCACTGAATGGAAACTTGAGGATGAAGACAAGGCAAACTTATCAGAATATCTAAAGAGAGATTTATCAGAGAACTAGCAAGATGACAGAAAGATTACAGTGATCTAAGATGACAGAACTTAAAATTTTCAGGTTAAATGTGACCCAGTCCAGTCAATCTTTTCCAATTCCATTTAAGTCATTCAAATACTTATACTGTCCCTACAATCAAATACCTATATTGTTCCTACACTGTCCTTAGCGTGGGCTGAGATATCAAGTTTTGAAGAACAGGATTACTACTCTCAAAAAGTTTGTAGTCCAATGTAACAGAAAAGACACTGAGCTTTAAGTCAGAAAAACCAAGTTTGTGATTCAGCTCTGCCATGTTCTAGTCTTAATAACTTGGGTGACTGACTTCAGTTTCCTGAAGGTCATGTTCTCTCTCTCTCTGTGAAACAGGGATCAAGATACTTACACCATATCTATCAATATCATAAAACTATGCTGAGCAAAGCGTTTGGAAACCCTTTAAGAACTCCATGAAACTGAGTTTTTGGACCTTGTTAGGGGTTAGAACACTAACTCTAACTTAGCTAAATGCTTTGCAAACAAGAGATGATTGGTTAATAAATAAATCTCTAGATGTCCTTGTGTTGCTGTATAGCTATGGACACATAATTGAAAGTCCCCACTGTTTATTGTCACACCCCAATGCCTTCGCCATCCTCTGAAGAGGACCAAGTCAAGAAGACTCATCTTTGATCTTTCTTCTTTACTTTGAACATCTCATTTCTAAAGAACGTGACAAGATACTAGATATGGCGACAAATCTCAGCTGGCAATCCCACTTTCATGGGAGCTATTTCACACCAGAGGAATGTGGCTTAAATATAAGATTACCAGTCTGCCTCTATCCTGATTCTTGTTTTGTTGTTCAATCATTTTCAGTTGTGTCCTATTCTTTGCGACCCCATCTGGGGGATCAAGATCTGGGGAGCAAGATATCGGAATGGCCTGACATTTCATTTTCCAGATCATTTTTCAGATGAGGAAACCGAGACAAAAAGTAATGGTTTGCCCAAGGGCCACAGCTATTAAATGTCTAAGGCCAGATCTGGACTAAGGGAAATGAGTCTCCCTGTCTCCAGACCTGGCACTCTATCGACTGACCACCAAGCTGCTTGGATTCTTGTACCCTGGGATAACCTGTAAGGTGCTCGGGGCTACAGTCACCTCCTCTGTGAAATGGAAAGGCCCTGCCTGCTTTTATGGGAGAAGCCCATGAGTGCTTAACACTTTGTATCAGAGGAAGAGCTCTGTGATTTGTACTGTTTCATTCTAGCACAGTTTGACTGACACAAATCCTTCAGTGGAATAACCACATAACTGGCACCAAGCATAAGAAAACAATGAGAAGAGCACAGGCTGAATGATGGTGCTACTTACTGAGTCATCTGTGGCTGAAGGTGGCCAGCCTTCCCATAACTGATGGCGAACAGGGATACTAGTAAGGTCATATACATTCCTTTTTACCTGTTAAAAAAATAAAAATAAAGACATTATTAACATGTTTTCAATAAAGATGAGAAACATTTTCCTACTCATTTCATTTCCACAACATTCTCCTACTAAACTAGCCAGTATAAAGATGAAAACCAGGTTTTATTTTGTCTCTCCCTTGGACACGGACACAAACAATACATATCTAATAAATGCTTGTTGAATTGATGTTTTCATAGAAACTTTCCACTGTCTCACTTATATGAAAACTGAAAGAAAATGAAACACAAACTAGAAAGGAAAAAAAAGCTACATGCAAAGATCAGAGGCACTGAATCTTTGGTCTTGTGGCCTTTTAGAGCTAAAGGGAATCTTGGGGATCACCAAGCCTAGTCCACTCTTCTTATAAATGAATTAAGAGTCTTATCCTCCAGAATCCTAAGATCAAAAGTTGCTTTAACAATGAAAACTGTCCACAAATTCAGTGAGAATTATCATAGGGTGGATTTCAGTGGAATCTGGATAAGCACATGTGGAGAATAGGGCAGAGGGGCTAAGGTGGAAGATGCACTAGATATACTAGACATGCCCTAAGGTTTACTACCTTTTATATCTTGGGATTCAGGAAGCCTTCAATTGTTCTTCTGTGCTATCAAGAACAGTGCTATCAAGTTTTGTTTTATTTTTCTTTCCAGAAATTCTAGGTCTACGTTTAATCAACAGGGTCACAGACTTAAGAGATAGAATGGACCTAAACTGACCAGTCCAACCTTTTCATTTTACAGACTGAGAAGGGAAGCAACTTGGCCAAAGTCACCTAAGATATAAAGCAGAAAATCCAAGATTCGAAGCACACATCCATAGCTAGTTCTTCTTCAATAACTGCCCATGGAGTAGGAGACAGACACCCTGAGATATTTGTAGATAATTTTACAATTATTTGTGGGGTTTTTTTTCTACTTTATAAATAAGATTTTAAAAGCTTGAAGAGGAGCAATTGATTACACAGCCACTCTTTAGAATTTCACCTGGAAGCAAAATTCACTTGGATAATTAAGACAAGTATGTTTTATCCAATAGAGGTTTCAGATTTGGAGGGGGTGGGGGAGGGCAGAGAATCTGTATGAGAATGAAGCAAAACAAGAGAATAGACAGGATCATTATAAAATTTTAACCACCCCAAATTTCAAAAAGCACATTAGCATTTTTCTTACCATTATTCTTATTATAGGATTCTGATCTAGCATTTAAAAAATAAGATAATCATCATTTTATATGAAATAAATAGTTTTATTTTGAAATTCTCTTGAATAGAAAAACAAAATCTTTTGAATATATCTACTATTTTAACTGAAGTCTTCCAAAGCTCACAGTATGCTACTTGTCATGTTATAGACTACAGCTGTCCTACTAGATTGCTTATTCCTTAAGGGCAGCCCATGTTTCACCTAAACTTTGCATTTCCTCCCACCCCTGATATACAAAGTGCTTTGGCACACAGTGGGTGCTTAATAAATATCTGTTCTTGTTACACCTTTGGATACTGAAAGGGGGATACAAGAAAAAGATCAACAGAAGGTGATGGGATGTAGGACTGAGATCTGATCATCTAAAACAGCACTTCTTAAACTTTTTCCACTGGAAATTCCTTTTCACCTAAGAAATTTGTATGTGACCCTGGGCATATAGATATATAAAATATGTGTACAAATCAAACATTTACTGTTAACAAATCATAATTTTGCAACCCCCACATTCAGTTACAAGACAACCACATGGGGCCACAAAGTATAGTTAAGAAGTTGGGATCTAAAAGAATCTTCCCTTTCCTGAGTAGTACCCTTAATTCCACTTCTATTTCCTTCTTGTAAACAACAGGTGAAATTTTAAAAATTACAAAAAATAAAAAATCAAAAGATTTTTCTTTTAAATTTTCAACTTAAATGGAAAAAAAATATTGCCATGTACCCAGCAGAATATAACAGAGGATTCAAAATATAAAATAACAATAAAACATTTCAAGAAAGCTTATATAATAAATACTAAAAATTATGTTCAGAGCTGTCCATCTTATTCTTATTGGTTTTCTTTTGTTTTCTCTGCTGTGTACTTCTTATTCTTTTTTTCCCCTCATCTCCAAGAAAGCACGAATACACAACACACACACACACACACACACACACACCATATAGATACATACATATACACACAGATGTATATAGAGACAGAGATATTCATATCTATAATCATATACACATACACTAGAAGATAATATTTCAACCAATTCTCCTGATGGAAAAACACAAGCTTGACATTAAGCTTCGGCAACAGTAAAAACAAGTGCTCCCTACTTTCTAGAGTTGGAATTCAGTATAGAATGCATTACACAATGAGATTTCAATGAAGAAAACAAAGGACATTCATTCGTGTTTTTAAAACGCAGAAGCCTTAAGTATCATGTTGTCTAATTACAGCATTTTGTATCACATTACTTTTTATTATATGTAAACACATCTAAGTCACCTTTCCAGCAAAACAGGGAAATATGTTTACAGGGGAAAAGTAAGGAACTCAATCTATTTTTTTATCTCTAATATACACCTGTGAAAAGAGAATGGGGAGAGGAGAGCTGGAGGGCTTGGAACAAGGTTTGATCCCCACTGAATTTCAAACAAACAGCTATTCTTCAGAGCTCCATAGCATGGGGCCAGTCTGCCATGTGCTAATATTTAGTTCAGTCACACTGAGGTTAGGAATTGTCATTCGTCAGTATTGACCCTACAGTATCCCAACCATATGTAACTCTGCTAATCTCTTCGAATGTTGACTCTCTGACACTATTTGCCATGCTAAGAGCTTGGAAAGATATTTGAGAAATGCAAGGTCCCACATTTATAACACTGAGGGGGTGGCAAATATGGCAAAGATAAAATCACTTCTTGCTTCAAGAGAAAAACTTCCTTTAATAAATGCAAGAGTGCTTACTGGGTCTCCATAGGACTCGCTTTTGCTTTTTTATTTAGATAGCTATCAATATAATTTGTTTCCTTTGTACTTTGCTGTCTTTTATTTTATACATTTAAAAATATGATGCTGAGGAGCCCCCTAGCTTCACCAAATGAACTGCCCAAGGAGTACAAGGAACAAACAGAATGAAGATGCCTTTCTTTAATGGCACAGAGAAGTATCTTTCATAAGTACCACTGCAAAATCATGTGGGTGACACACATTAGGAAGTACCTACCATCCAAACATTGGCTGGCTGTACATCAGGATAGAGATGAAATGCTACACACACACACACACACACACACTCTAAGGGCTTGGATTCTTCACATTCCATTTTCATTCCAAAACAAAACGATGGGGGCTTTATGAAATGAACAGTAACTCATCTCTAACTGCTCCAAACTCTGTAACATTCCTCTGCTGTCCTCAGCTTTGAAAGGCATTTACACCCTCATTAAGTGTGTTCAGTTGGGACAAAGTGCAATGCCAAACTGATGTGCAGAACAAAATGATCAAAGTTAAAGTGATTTTAGCCAACACACAAGTATTATGGTTGCTTTGTTTCCTGGGAGGACATGGGTTAAGTGAGCTGCCACAGAATCAGCAAGTTCTTCCACACAGAGGGAGAAGTCTTCAGGGAGGGAACTATGTAAAATCTATCAGGTCTCGGTCTGATTATACCCACCACTGCAAGGGCTAAATTTGCAATTGTATTTTGAAATGCATCTGGAAGAGTCTTTTGCTTAACCATGATCTTTGATCAACTATTTTAAGGAAAATGTACTTATTTTTTCCAACAAAATCTACCTTTATCAATTTCATAATCCTATACACAGATTTTTACTAGGATGATAAAGACTCAATTGTTAAAAGACAAAAACTCAAGATCGATGCAGTCAGCACTGAACTGATGGAGACATTACAAACTCCCCTCTTTCTCTTTATTAACTGTTATATTTAATTAACATTTAAAGTTGTAATTCTGCAGGGAAGAGAAAATCCAAAAGGCACACAAAGCAATGGTAAAAATTATTCTGGTCAGGAAAAATTAGCATTCACAGAGAATGCGGGAACACAGCCCAGCTGTGAAGATGATGGGGTGGGCAGATCATGTTCAAGTCATCGTTGAAATTGATCAAGGACTTGGTGCCTCTCCTAGCAGGCTGGGGGTGGTGCCTGCTGGCACGCTTGACTGCCATTGCTGGACAGATTTCATCTTTGTAGATTCACACAAAATTCTCTCTACGCACAAGTGCCACTTCCCAGGGCAATGTTTCCCAAGGCCCTTTTTGTCTTACACGCTTTCTTTGATCAGCACTGGCTTAGGATCATGCTCACCCTCCGTGGTCTTTTCAAATCTGGTCTTGCATTAAACTCTAAATCGACATGGTCTCAGGATACAAGAATCCACAAATGTTTCAATTAGGTCTGAATGTTGTTTAGTAATGACTTGGATAAAATTAATGTTCATTTAAATGTTCGTGTTCTGCTGGAGAATTTATTCCATGTCAAACATGCCAAATGAAAGGACAAGTTTTTAGAGGTGGCTTTGCTGGTAAAATTTAATTTCTTTTCAGTTCTTTTAGTTTAAACAGTTGTGCCATATCTAACAAAATACATAATTAGAGAACTTAAAATAGAACTGAATTTAGTAGGCCCTATTCTAGGGCCAATATTGTTTTTCAATAGAAAAACACTTGCTTCTTGAAATAATCTAACATAAAAATTTTTTAAATTAATCTTGATATCAAACTTCCAATTTCCCTGATGCTCATGGTGTTTTTTGCACTAAAAACAATACTGAGGGAAAGATGGCTTACCTAACTTCTTATATATTATACACATATTATAGATTATATTATCAACTTTTATCAAAAGGAAAATATTAAATCTCCATTTAAGAATGTGATTCTAGAAAGAAAAGTTGACAGCTGAACATTATATATTTTAGTGAAAATTCCTAAAAAATAATTCAGAGAATTTCTCAGGAAATAACTGGATAGATAACATTTTAATTGGATCATAGAATTGGGAGACTTTATAAAGCATTTTCCTCAAAAAAGCTGATGCTCTTTCTATCAAGGCAAAAAAAAAAAAAAATTCTCAAAAGAAGAGCCTTTGTGGTACAGAATGATCACTGCCTGGAAGACTTGGTTTGCCCTTTGCTGTTCCCTAAATAGTTCTGTGACTCTGGGCTCAACTCTTCTCTCTCGGTCTCAGTTTACTCATTTTGCACAAAAAGAAAGGATATAGTCTAAAGCAAACCAAAGGCACTTTTTAGCTCTGACAGATATTAGATATTCCATGATTCCAGAGAAAACAAAAAGAATCCAGGCTGAAAGAAATAAAAGGAAAAGAGAGATGTAAAAAGATTACTGATTCTCTAATTGAATTGTACCTAACGTTAAGAACTAGAATGGCACGGTGTACAGTGTTCTACACAGACTAAGTTTAATTATTTGCAGATTAATTGATAGAGCTAATGAATGGATGAATACTCCTAGCTGATACCTAAGGAATGAACTTGCTGCACAGCAACTAAGACTTTAAAAACCCTCCAGTACACTAATTATGTTCAGGTCTTGGTTTCTAGCTAGTCCCTGTTCCCCAAATTCTCCATGAAAGGCTTGACGAAAGGAACAAAGCCAAGGACTTGAGATTCCGGGTATTTCTCAAACACTTCTCACCTGCCTGGAAGAATCTTTCTTTTTTTTTTTTCTTCCTAAGTGTGCTTAAGGATCTAAGCCATAGTCTCACATACTATGAGCTTCCCCAAATTGCAATTTAAAACTCTCCTAAAAAAAAAGCCCTTTGTAACAAGCAAATTTTAACTATTGAGGATAAGGGAAATACAAAGGTGGCATCTGTAATCAAATATTCAGTTACTTCATGGTAGATGGGTGGACCTATGTGATAGGTGATAAACTTGAATTCAATGTGCCAAGAATTTCTTTTCATTAGCTGCTAGAAAGATTGGGTAATTTTCTTCCCATAAATAAAAGGAAAGGAAGAGAGAAAGAGAAAGGCAACAGGAAAGGAAAAGGGGAAAAGAAGGAAAAGATGTAGATCAATCTTTTCCTGGCAAATAAAGATGTTGTTTCAAGGTAACAGAGCTGGAATGGTTTTTGTTATTGCTATTTGTTGTAGTGTTTAAAGCAAGTGTGACACTGCCAGTGTTCTGCCAATCAAAAACAACTTGCAGGTTAACATTAATAATTAACATTACTATGCTAGTATCGAGGGCAATTTTGAATCCTAGCATGCAAATGTCCAAAGCAGGTTTACATCCTATGGGAGAGTAGCTAGAACAAACATAACATGAAAAGGTGTTCAACAAGTCACAGACCCAAATTATTTTTATTATACTATTATAGGGAAACTGGGCTCACAATTTAGTAGTGCCTGGACTAGAATCAATGTGAAGGAGCCATAATTTGCTCTTGAATCTCAAGGAGGAAAAGAATGGCACAGTGAAGTCTTCTCTTCCAAACATATCCTTCATTTGAGTTTACTATGAACTCTTTTAGCTAGGTCCTATCCTGGTCTTACTGTGACCGTCAAATCCCTCAAAAGAGATATGTACAATTCTACCTCCAATTCTTCCTATTACTCCTGGAATCACAATATAAGCTAGTTCTCATCAGTCAACTGAAGCTGTCCTTTCAAAAGATGCTTCCTAACAGTTAAATCCAAAGACCTCTTCAGTCCTCATTCTCCCTCAGCTGACCAGACTGGCCTATCCTGTCAGACATTCTCTAAATTCTCAAGTTTTGCTCTTCTATGATACTAGTTCTACTGGTCCTTCTTTAATTCTTTCATCTCCTCTTCTTTATTTTCTTCATTGGCTCTTCTTTATTCTGCTGGCCCCTAAATGCGGTAACTTCTCAAGGTCTATCCCTTGGAAGCTCATCTATTTTTTTTTGGTTTCAGAATAACTGTCCCCTAGTCTTAACTATTTTTGAAAGCATCAGTTTCATTCGCTTTGCCAGATGCTAGGGATGAAATACTGAGACAAAGATGAGATAAACACAGACTTGCCTTCAAGGAGCTTATAATCTAACAGTTGAGGGGAAATAAGAATATGACAAGTCCAAGTGAACCAAGTGCCATGGCCAAATCTGAAGAGGGAGAAGTCGCTTTGAGGTAGAGAGAAATTACATTAGATGATCCACTGGAATCTGTCACCTAGATGGTTCCTCAAGACACTCAAAACTAAACTAATCCTATAAGTTAGTTACCATCAGTTACCATTCCCCTAGTCACCCCAGCAGAAACCTCAGAACTATTTGCGCCTTTTGCTCTGTCCCAAGCTCTGGCAGGTTGTAAGCCATCCCAGAAGATCTGGAAGGCAGTTGCAACAACAGACTACAAGCCTGCCATCTGAAGTTAGGAGGAATAGCAGCAAGGCCCCTCACCAGAGATATGAAGGTTCAAACTGCAGGAATTCACTGAACCACCTAAGAAGGCATCACCAGCATTAACCCATTTCTCCCAACGTGATTTATTTACAAAATGTTTTCCTATAACCATCCTGTGAGTTAAGAAATATGAGGATTATTATATTAATTTTGGAAATGGCAAAACTGGAAGGAAAAAAAAAAAAAGCTCAGTAAAAAGCCAATAGGGATCTAAGAAAGGATTCAAACCCAGGTCTTTGATTCCCAAGTCCGGGCTCTACCCAACATAGCCACTTCTAATGGATTAGTCTGACTTGGAATGTCAATGGTTCTTCCACAGGAAGACCTCCATTCTGTTGGCCCTCTGTGCTCAAGAAAGCACATTGAATATGGCACAACACACCCCAGGTCCCAAGTTCTGAGGACAAAAATAAGCAGCATCTCTCAAATCTCACAACAGTCTGGCAGAGAGCCCACAGGCTAGACTTGAAGTCAAGAAGGTATGGACCAAGATTTTCCAGGCCGCGTACTAGTGGTGTGTGATCCCGGACAAGCCACATAGCCCTAGGTGCTTCTAGAACTAAGTCACAAACGCACCGAGTCTATTTAAATATGCTCATTACCAAGAGCCATTTTTGGGTCAGGTTAGACCCGGGGGAGACAAAGACTAAGACAGACAGATACACACACACACACACACCCCACTGTGTCTGTCAACAAGGAGTTGGCAATGTTTTCCCTTGGAAAGAGTGCTTCATGCTAAAGAAATTACTTATGCTTCCTGAATTTGTAGATTAATACTTTCATAGAAATCGAAACCATAAACGGAATTGACTGAGCTTTCCATCTTGAATTACATTTATCGCTACCCCCTGCCAGTCCTCCTAAGTACATCTCAATAGAAGTCTTTTTGAGTTTCTTGCCCCCAGCCAATGGCCTCTATGGCCTGGCCTCTACATTTCTCTTGGGTGCTTTCATATGCTTTACTTCATTACTTAGCCCACGTGTTATACCTGAGACAGAGCAAGAGCTCCTTGGGGCCAGGGGCCGAGCCCCCTCTGGCTACAGTCTGGCTCTTACCAGTGCCCTTTCCTCAGACCCAAAAGCAAACTATTATCCTATTGATCCCAAGAAAGGACTCCCAAATTGCCCTACTCAGGAAACTGACTACAATCACTTCTAGGGAGAAAGATGTCAGAAAAAATACTAGCAGTATACACACACACACACACACACACACACACACACACACACACTAGCAGTTCAAATATAATTCTCCCCACTTTACAGACAGGACAAGCTGAGGATTCTAGTGAAGGAAAGTTAATTTTCTCAGATCCTTCAGAGCCAAGACTTAAACCTTGGTCTCCTGATTTAACACTCACTATGCTCCATGAATACTGCCTCGAAGTAATTCTAGTTAGAACAAGAGTCAAGAGTCACAGAAGAAATGATTGGAAAAATCTTTTTAAAAAAAATGTTTAAAGTATAGAAACACTCTAGAAGAATTTCCTAACCATTCATTTGAATATAATGAGCCTTAGAATTATATAAACAAGCCATGAAATAATAGCAATATTTTGATTTTTAAAGGACTAAACAGCCTAAAATACAAGCATACTGGACATGAAAAAATACCCAAGCATGAGGCAGGAGACTTGCCAGGGATTCAGCAACCTGGAGCTTTGTGTGATCTTTATATCCCCTCCATGCTGCTGCAATTCAGATCCAGAGGCCTTCACACCACTCTAACTCCCAATTCCATGTCTTTGCATAGAACGTAGCTGCACCTGTCCCTGCTGGTTTCCTAAACCATGAACTTGTACTTGATGTACTTGAAGACTCAGATAAAATCTCTTCCAAGATGGTTTTCCCAGCCATTTCCAGACTGAAGAATGCCTCTTCCTCTGAGATTATTACCTCTAAATTCTTGTTTAGTCAATTAGTCATGTTTGGAGTTTTGTTGGCAAAGATATTGGAGTGACTTGCCCCATTTCCTTCTCTGGTTCATTTTATAGATGAGGAAACTGAGGCAAACAGGGAGAAGTGATTTGCCCAGGGTCACATGGCTAGTGGTCTGATTTGACCTCAGGCCCTCCTGATTCCGGGCCTGGTACTCTATCCACGGGGCCATGTTGTTGCACACTTCCAGTTTACCTGGTGCCCATGTCATATTTGCTTTTAGTCTCCCTCATTAGGAAGGGAGCTCCCAGAGGTCATGAGCTATTTTTGCATTACTCATATCCCCAACACTAACCATAGAGCTTCAGGAATAGTAAGTGCCATTAGATAAATGGTGGTCCTGCCCCTCACTCCCTGAAGCTCTAAGGACCTCTTCCTTCTCTGGGCCTCAGGTTTCTCCAGTAGCAGAGAGTTGCACTGGCTCAGCTCAAAGATCCCTGTCCTCTACTGCTCAGTCTTGCGGGGTGGAATAAGGTAGGAGTGACCTGTCAAAGCGGCCCGGAGCTTGTGCCCCTGCCATGGAAGCAGATGGTCCTGTGCACAACAGTGCAATTGCAACTGGAGAAGAGAGGCTGGTCCAAGCTGTCAATTAGTAAGAAAATGCTCTTCTGGAAGGGCTGTCAAACAGCCCCATTTGCCAGAGCAAACAGTGATTGTTATTTTTTCAACCCGGACTATTGACTTCTCAGGAAGAGAGAGGGGTCTTGGTGTCAAATGCCTGTTGGCATACGAGGTATCCGGAGATGAAAATGCTCAGAGGAAAACAAGTCAGGCTCAAAGCAGGAGGCCGGATTCAAACTTGTCTTTTATGCTGCATCTGGGGGAGGGTCTGGGCCTTTTCTTCTACAGCCCCAGCATCTTTTCCCAATTGACTGTCCCACTCCTCACCCCCATTTTTATTTTGAAATTGATGTAAGAGCCATGACTGGGATCAGAGAACATGGGAATAGAATGTGGAACGAGACCCAGAAAACCTGGCTGGGGGTCAAGTGGGGGAGGGTAGGGGAAGGGGTATAGTTCTAGTCTAGGCTCCTCTGGGCTCCAGGTCAGAAACGTCTTCCCTCTTCCCCTCAGCCTGTAGGAAGCTTGCTTTGGATTCTAGCCCTAGGCTAAAGGCTTCCCTAGGGGAAAATATACTCTCCCCTCAAATCTAAAGGTTCCCATCAGAAAGGTGGGATTATCTCCCAAAATGCTTCAAATGGACTTAAAAAAAAAAAAAAAAAGGTACAGCAGATAAACAATCACTTCTCTGTGTACATTTTGCTACCCCATAGAATATAAGCTCTTTTAAGACAGGGACTATTTCCCTTTTTGGATCCAAGCAGGGCCTGGTTAGTTGGTTGTTGTCCCTTTGTCTCAAAGGGCCCAAATGATATCACTAAGTTCGGGTCAAGGTACCATGTGTCCAATTGTGACTGATCAGACCAGGACGGGCTCAGGTGACTCTAGCCAACAAATCAGGCACAAAGAGTCCATATGAACATCTGGAAGGGAGATTGTACATCTCATGTTTTTAAACATACAAGTTTCTAGACACGATATATATAGTAGATGCTTATTGCATTGAGTAGAATGAACAAGAAGCATTTATTAAGTAATTATTTTGGGCAAAGTTCTAGTTAAGAGCTAGGGATACAAATACCCTCAAGGAATTTCTATTCTCCTGGGAGAAACTCTACATAGAGGGGACAGGAGAGCTCAGAGCAACAGTAGAGTGGATATGGTACCAGTTGGGTGGAGTACCCAATGGAAGAGTTCTGCTTAGGATGGAAAGCAGGGGGTGAATGGAAGGAAGCATGGCTGGGGTCTTCTGCAAACAGTGGGCCAGGAGAGGCCCTTGTACTAGTCGGGGCAAACAGAGGGGTTTCTGGTACAGATGGTAATGAGAGAGTAGAAGGAGAGGAGGATAAAGATGAAGAAGATTTGGCAGAAGAGGGAGCAGTGGATGAAATGCAAATACATGACTGAATGGATGAAAATTTATTAATCACTTATTTATTGTGGGCCCAAAAAAAAAAAAAAAAAAAAAAAAAGCAGCAGCAAGCAAAGCAACTGGTTCTTTTAAAGTAGTAGTAAGTCTCTCACAAGAGGCTCTGATTGATGTATGGAAAAAACTTGTTAATCAAGACGGTACAAAATGCTGGGTACTTCAAGAAGTACTTGGCTGCCTCTTCCTGTGGTTCTTAAAAAAAAAAAAATGAGATGCCCACTCAATCCTGCTCAGGGCACATATAGGCTGTATTAGATTGGCTGCAAAAGTTTTTGGTGTTTTTTTTTTTTTTTTAAACTGGGACTTTCACACTTAACCTCTTTTGCCTCACAGTTTCTTCATGTAAAATGAGAATTGTATAAAAAAAAGAACTTAGCTCACAAGGCTGCTATAAGACTAAAATGAGATGGTGTAAAAAATACCATGCACACCTCACATCGCTATGTAAATGCTCATTTTAATGATACATCTGGTGTTAGAGTATAAGCTCCTAGAAGTTAGCAGCTACCCCTCTTCTTTCTGCCTGCACCCAAGGACTTAGTACAATGCCTTCATTGCCCGTGGTAAGCAATGAAGACTTGTTGATTGCTTTATTGGGTGACTTCATTACACATCCTTTCTCCAAAATGGCCTTGGAGGAATTTAGTCTCAGGATTAGTATACTTACTATACAGCTGGGGAATCTGAAGCCAGGAAGGAAGGGATTTGCCCAGGGCCTGCCAGGGCACAGATGGGCTTTCAATCTCCCTGCTGCCACACACTGCCCAGACTCATGAAGAAGCCAGAGTAGTATCAAAATACTGACCTGAGGGGTTTGCCAACTGAGCTGTCGTGTTTTTTGACTCCCAACTCCCAGAGGACATTGAAAACTCAGAATAAAACATCCCAAGAGGCTTTGGCCATCCCATTCACTTGTGTGTCTCAGTAACAGTCCCATTTCTCTTTGAATCCATAATGCCGAGCACAAAGTCTCACATGGGAGTCAGGACTCCACAGATCTTTATGGAGAAGAATTAGAGACTGTGACCAGAAATCCCATCTTTCTACTCTAGCCGTGGCACATTCTGGGAGCAATCAGGGAGCAAAGACTGGACTCTGAATGACCAGGGCCTCTATTCTGGTGGAAACGAGGGAGCCTTCAAAACCGACACACTCAAGTCTCCTGTTATAAAAATTACTCCTATTTGTTCACTAACAAAGCTATTCTTAGCTCATCCCTGCCATAACCTGCTCTATTCAAAAACATATGGGAAAGGACATTAACTAACCAGTGCAAACCATAGGCTGGTGGTATTAGTGGCTCAGCACTGCACAGCCCTATTCATCCCACCCCCTCCCTTGTTTAATCTATCATTAAGAAGCAGTGACCCTACACTAAATTTAAAACAGATCCTTCCTTCCTCCCATGCTTAAATTCACATACTTCTCTAGCTGGGGATGCCCTCGAGTATTAGCAACTCGACAGGGTTTCTCTAATCTCAGCTCTCAACTATGTCACGCTAGAGAGCCAAGAAATTGCTGTTTTACATCTCCACACCAAAGGTTTCCATAAGGAAAAAAAAAAGAGAGAGAGAGAGAGAGAGAAAGAGAGAGAGAGACCATATAATTTACTTAATAAGATAAAGGGGCAAAATCTCCACTTAACAAGTATTTGATTGGGTACAGTCAACATGGTCTGTGTTGACACTGTCATTCGTAGACCCTGTTGTAAAAAATTAACACTCTTGTATTATTTCATCCCTATTAATGGCCAAGTGCCCCAGAGAGTTTTAAATCATGATCCTATTGCCAAATGTCGGATGATCTTAATTAAGGAAAAAATGTCAAGGGTATATTTATTAGGAAAAAGGGAACATTTTTACTTTAATATGTTCTTTATTAAAAATTGTGAATTTGGAAAATTATCCACATTAGGATCTCTACAAACTATCATTCATTTCCAGATTATATGCCATTTGGGAGTGAACAAAATTCCAGGACAACTAGTAAAACATGACAGACAAAAGAATGATTTGAGAGGAAAGGGCTGAATGAAAACATGCATTTCT
This sequence comes from Sarcophilus harrisii, assembly GCF_902635505.1. Lineage (NCBI taxonomy): Eukaryota > Metazoa > Chordata > Mammalia > Dasyuromorphia > Dasyuridae > Sarcophilus > Sarcophilus harrisii. Next base: position 25,373,498 of record NC_045429.1, on the reverse strand, counting down.
GATGCTGTTGTATATGACTAAACAAAGTATTTTACGATCACTTATCTGTATAATGAAGTCAGAGATTTACATTTTAAAATAACAAATACTCATTAAGTATGTTAAAAGGAAGATTTTTTTTTTAATCAGAGAACACCAGAGTTAAAAGGAATCTCTTAGAGTCGTCTAACCCAAACTCTTCTCAAAATACATTCTCAGCAGGTAGTTGTTTGCTTTCTAAACACAGACACTCACCCAATAGAGATAGTTCAATGTATTTGTTGTTCATTGCTACATTGGAACAAATTTTCTTTATTTTTGGCAAATAATGGAATCTTAAAAGTAGGACCCAAGGTAAAATGAATCCATTTGAACTACAAATTTGACAACCAATTTATATATAATTTGATTTTTTAAAAGTGTTAATAACATACCTTCTAATAGATTGATTTAACCCAAATATTTTATATTTAATTTTTAAACTGTCATTACAGAATACAGTATCACAGAACTCGATGGAGCTTCAGAATCCTCACCCCTGACTCTGATGTTGTCATCTCCCGCATAGGGCCTTCTGACCGAATATATCCAGTGAAGAGGCACTGCTTCCATTCAATCATAGGAAAGCCCCGGTTTTGAGGAAATTTCTTCTGACATTCAGCATGTCCAAAACAGACCAGGGAGCGCGATCATTATTTTCCCACCCAAAGTGAAGCCTCTTCCAAACTTTCCTATCTGTCACTTGGGTTCCCAACACTCATTCTTCCTCATTCCACAGCGCCAGTTAGCAAACCTTGCTTTGATCTCTGCACCCCTATCTCCCATGCTGTCTTTGCCCTTCCCTTCTCTCCTCTCCAATGGCCAGCACCTTAGTTCAGATCTTCACCTCCTCTCTCCCAGCCCACCTTAGTGACCTCCTCATTGGCTTGCCAGCTTCAAGTTTCCCACCTCAATTCCTCCTCTTCCCATCTGTGATTTTCCTAAAGTACAGTTTTGATCATGTCATACCCCCTACTCAATAAATCTAGTGCAGTGTTATGGACTCTTTGGTCGGGCATCTATGGAAGCTTATGGACCTCCTTCACAGAAGCATGCTTCTAAACATTTAAAATAAAATGTGCACATTGGACTATAGAGGAAATAAACTGTATCAAAGTTAGCATATGTGTGTGAGTGTGTGTGTAAACACACACACGAACTTTTTTTTTTTTTAAAGTTCACAAATCTCAGAGAAAGAATGCCTGATCTTCTAAGATCAATATAAACAAGTTTTGACTTTTAAAGGCCTAATCCCATTGCACCATCTTCCCAGCCTCGGTATATATTATTCTCTTTTTGAATCCTACGTTTAGCCTTATTGCTATTCCTGCCCCCAACACTCTACTGCTCATCTCCATATCTTTGCATGGACTGTGCTTCATTCTTGGAGCACCTTCTCCCTACCTCTGCCTCTCAGATGCCTTTATTTTGCTCCTGCTCCTCCTAGCTGCTAGTATTCCCATTCTAAATATAGGATAATAACATTTAATTAATAATAGGATAATACTATTTAATAATACATGTGTGATGGCTGGTGGGTAAGCCAAATACTGTTCCTCAACTCTGCTCCATTGTTCTTGCCTCTTAGAAGATCAAGTAAAACAAGTATAATCTCTTCTTTAGATAAGAGTCATTCAAACACTTGAAGAAAGCGTTAATATCCTCCCCTAAATCTTCTCTTTTCCAGGCTAACATTCCCGTTCCCTCCAGAAATCCCCATAGGGCAAGGGAATAATTGCCCAAATTACAGAAAACCCTTCATCTGGGCTTAACAAACATTTTTAATTGACATCTTTTGTTTTTAACTTCACCTACAGTTTCCTGAATCCCCTTCCTCATCCACTCCAAGAAAGCCATACCAGAGTACACAGAGTCTTTTTAAAAGGGGGAGAAAAAAAGTCAGCAAAACACTTAAAAATATTTGATGTTATATGCAATGTTCCATGTCCTTAGACCCTGACTTCTGCAAAGGACCCTTTTGGAGACAAGGGAAGCAAAGGAATGTCTTGGGGCCAAACTTGGTCATTATAATTTTACTACATTTAATTCTGATAGTTTTGTGGCAGTTCTTTCCATCTGTATCACTGTAGTTACTATGTGGTACATTGTTTTCCTGTATTTATTGGGAAAACTTTTAGTTTTTTCCCATGTCCATAAAATTTACTTTTGATTTCAGAGGTACTTTTTAATAATTCCCCCCAAAAAAGATTATTCTATGCCAGTATCATAAGGTTTATCCAATTTTTTAAAGCATAAAGCACAAAAAAAGCTTTTAAAGAACAGAGTATAAAACATACTTTATCAAAGGCTTTTTTGGGGGGTAATTATGAACAGAATATGATTAATTATGTTAATTTCCCTACTATTGAACCAATCCTCAGTCCTTGGCACACAACAAATTGTAATAATGAAGAAGTTTTGAGATAAACTTCTTTAATCTCTTTAACAGATTTCATTTAACTTTCTGAATTGTTATTTATTAATATTCATTTTTTTCTAGATTTTTTTTCTCTTTGCTTTGTCCTTACCTAGTTAAGTATTAGAGCTATACAAAAATGTCCCAAAAGTCTTAGGGCAGTGCTACCTCTAAACTAGAAACTAATATGCTTATTAAAACTTAAAATTTCCCTGAGACTTCTAGAACATCCTATATTTGTCTCATAAAGCAATCTGGTAGAATGAAAACATCCTTTCATTCTCCATTTTTGAAAATAACTTATGTTGGTACTGAAACCTGTTTTTGTTTGTTTTTATGTTTTGAGAGACTGTTCTTTAACCCAGTTTGGTACAGGAGTGTTTTTCTTTAGTAATTCCTTTGGATTTCATTCTAATCCCTTTTCTACGATTAGATTACTGAAGATCTCTATCGGGTATTCTTTTAGCTTGAGCATTTTACATTTTTGAAAGGCATTATATATATATATATATTTTTTGTTCCAACTTTTGTTAGCTTGCTTTCTTCTTTATTGTGATTTCACTTTGCCCATTTTCCTATTAATTTGATTTTTCTTCCCTCTTTTTAACCAGTTTGGCATTAAAGACCCACCTTGTTTAAATCACTGCCCTAGGCATTGAGAAAACAAAATGGGGTGGGGGTGGGGGGTTGGAGGGAGGGATGAGAATGGAATGGAAGGGAAAGGGAGCCATTTCCATTCAGGAATTTACAAGGGAAATAAACATGCACCAGGAAGATGATAGTAAAATTTAGGGATAAATTAAATACTGTAAGAAATCAGAGGAAGAAAAGTTTCTTTTGACCTTGGGGTGGGACTGTGTAACAAAGTTCACTTAATTAAGATAACAAGTTAAAGTAGGAGAGAGATCCTATTCAGAGTTGGAAAAAAGTAAGCTTAGGTCTCCCTTCTGCCCCTGCATGTGTCTACCATTCCCACTAGGTTGCAAGGCACAGAGAAATCAGCTGCAGGCTACTCACAACAGGAGTTGATGATTTACTTCTCTCACTCAACCTTTCCTTTTTCAAAATAAGGATACAGGGCTAACAGGGCAGTGTGAATTGGTAAGAAAAAGGAATGATAGAATTTTTAGTGCAGAAAGGAAGCTTTAAAAAAATGGAATAGGGACTGGATCTGTGATATAAGGATGTAAGGAATTCCCTGACAGGGATCTCTCTCACAGTGTTGTTTTAAGGATCTAAAAAAATCAAATTTATAAAGCAAAAAGCAGTATCAGGTAGCCAGTACGTACTTAATAGATACCTTTCCCCACCTTTGCCTTTAAGAATAGTTGGTACCTCCTCTACAACTTCTGACCTTTGAGGTCTGCTTAGTGAATTCAAGAGTTAAGTAATTTGCTTGGGGACATAGCTAAGGTGTCAGAGGCAGGGCTTGAATCTTAGTTGTCTTGCTTCCAAGGACAGCACTCTATCCACTATTCTTAGGCTGCCTTTCCTTTTTCTTTTTTTTTTTTTTTTTTTTTTTTTTTTTTTTTTTTTTTTTTGGGCTCTAAACAGATAAAATAATCCAAGCTTATTAAACTACTGACAGTGTCTTAGGATATTCTGCTGAGTCTGTCATGACAAATAAATAACTTATAATCAGCATATTCACTAGAGGCAAATGGGCACAGTTACATGCTCGAAAGGGCAATTTTCTTATGTTTTTTTCAAATATGGAAGCCAATATTCCTAGCTACCTCAAAGGAGTTATCACACACATTTCACCAATCAAGCAGTGTTAAATGATTGCCTCTGTAGAATATTCTGAAGTGCTGTTATATTGTTAACATGACCTTCTTTTCAGTTTTATTGCTTACTACCCTATTCTCCCTCAGGTGTACTATATCCCAGTGAATTTGGACAAAACACTACCCACAGTACGATTCACATTTCCCCCTTTCTACACCTTTACTTCTGCTGTTTCTGACGCCGAGAGCACCCTTTCCCTGGCTCTTCTATTGTCATCCAACGCATCTTTCCAGGCTTGGCTCAATGGTCACCTTACTCCTGGATCAATCTTCTCCACCCTCTGAGTCTTAGTTTCTAAGGATCACCTGGCCATTTTACAAGTGAAACAAGTGCAGCCTAGGCTCAGCCCCTGTCTTCCGGTTGCTCTATTGTTCTGAAATCGTTGGGGATGTATCTTCCACACCAGCCCAAAGGATCTTGGGGGAAGCTGGAGCTCTGGGATTTGCCCCACGTTGGTCACTTGGCTTAGAGGCATTAGCAAAAGCAGCCCCCATTGCTTCAAAGGGCAGCTTTACGTCTGAGAAGGTGCCCACTAGGGAACATGCTCCTCCTCTTCCTCCATCTCCAGATTCCTTGTAAGACATTGCTTGCTAAGCCTACAGGATTCTGAACTACCAGGTACTTTAGAACCCTCTGAACTCCCCAAATCTCCCTGCCAAGCAGCCTCTCACAGCATCATTACTACATAGAAAAGAAAAGTAACTCTACCATTGAACAGGGTGGCTCTTGCCATCACTCTGGATGTTTTTTTTTTAAGCTTGCATTTCATTTCTTTTTACAATGAGACTCATTTTCACTCAAGTATTTAAAATGCCGTTTCAGGTGAACACTGATCTTGTAATGTGCAATGTTGAGGTTTGGACACGCATGATTCTCTGACTCAGGACGATCTTTTAAAATGGGGTCAGCTTTCAAATTCCGGGGGCCCAGCTCAGAACGGTGGGACACATGAACAACATCCTAAATTAGTAAACACTGTCCATTAGAATAAAGATTCACTTTTTCTATACTTACCATTCTAAAGGATTCTAATGAAAGCTTGGAAATCTTTATGTTTAACCTGATATTAAAGACAGCTACCATAATAGCTGGCACTGATAGAGTATTTTAAGGTTTGCACACAGACTGTAACCTAAACAACTCTCTCAATGTCAACAAATTGTTAAAGGCTTAGGAAGCAGTAATTATAACCAAATCTGGTTTCCTTCTTAAAAGTCCTAAGGAGACCAAGTGAATTCAGCAAACGCTGCCTGAGTACCAAGCAGGTAGAGGGCACTGTGCTAGGTGCCAATAAGAATAAGGCACAATGTCTTCAAGGAATCTGTTTTTAGGAGTGGGAATGAGAAAGATGAATCAGGTCAAGTTTAAAGAGCTCGGTCCCTCTGCAAGGAGAAGAGACAGGCAAAAGAGAAGAGATTACAGGGGAAAAGCAGCTTTTGAATATTCTTTGTACATATAAACTGCTTAAGAAGCACTTTTAAGCAAATCTAGATGTTACCCATTCTTCTCTCCCACTTTCAGAGGGACAAAGTGCTTGTCTCACTGCTGCCACAAGAAGAGGAAGGTACAAACATCTATCCTTCTGGCAGGTGCAGGTGGAGTGGCCCACCTCAGGTTATTTAGGAAATGACCACCAAGACTGCATCTCAGACTCTCTCAGCGCTTATTTCGAATAGGCATCTGCTTTATGATGGAGATCGGCCATGCATACATCAGTATTCAACTATACAGGAACTGGGCATTATCAGCAAAAGATATCTAACCTCTAAAAGGATTTAATAGCAAAGCAATTAAAAAAGAAGCTTCGGGAATTAGAGTAGGTAATGAGAAAACCAAATTATCCCTTTTTGTAGAAGATGCTATGAGGGTATACTTAGAAACTCCTAGAGAATCAACTAAAAAACTATTAGAAACAATCCACAACTTTTGCAAAGTTGCAGAATACAAAATAAATCCATGTAAATCATCAGCATTCCTATATGTTATCAACAAAGTCCAGCAACGAGATACAAAGAGAAATTCCATTTAAAATAACTGTAGAAAATATAAAATATCTGGGAATCTACCTGCCAGACAAAGTCAGGAACTATATGAACACAATTACAAAACAGAAGAATATCAAGTGCTCATGGGTAGGCTGAGCTAATAAAAATTAATCTACTTATTGAGAGACATAAAAACCAAACTGCCAAGAAACTTCTTTACAGAGCTAGAAAAAAATAATAACAAAGTTCATCTGGAAGAACAAAAGGTCAAGAATTTCAAGAAAATTAAGGAGAAAAAATTCAAATGAAAGTGGCCTAGCTATAAAAGATTTCAAACTATGTTATAAAGCAGCAGTCATCAAAACTATTTGGTACTGGCTAAAAAATAAAGTAGTTGATAAGTGAAACAGGTTAGATTCATAAGACACAACAGTCAATGACTATAGTAATCTAGTGTTTGATAAACCCAAAGACTCCAGCTTCTGCGATAAGACTCACTATCTGACAAAAATTGCTGGAAAAATTGGAAAATAGTATGGCAGAAACTAGGCACTGACCAACATTTAACACCCTATACCAATACAAAATTGAAATGGGTTCATGATTTAGACATAAAGGATGATACTATAAGCAAATTATAAAGAACAAAGGATAGCTTACCTCTCAGATCTAAGGAAAAGGCAGGAATTTATTGACAAAGAAGAACTAGAGTACACTATGAAATGAAAAATGGATAAACTTGTTATATTAAATGTATATCTATATTATATATAGTTACATATAGTATGTATACATATATATATATTAAATATATACATATATAAATAAATACAATCAAAATTAAAGAGGTTTTGTACAAACAAAACCAATTCAGACAAGATTAGAAAGGAAGCAGAAAAGTGGGGAAAATATCTTTACATCTAAGTATTCTGATAAAGGCCTCATTTCTAAAAGAGAGATCACAAAGGAGAGAAAGGGAACCAAATGTGTAAATATATTTTTGGCGGCCCTTTTTATAGTAACAAGGAACTGGAAACTGAGTGACTACCCATCAGTTGAGGAATAGCTGAATAAGTTATGGAATATGAATGTTGCGGAATATTATTATTCTATAAGAAATGATCAGCAGGATGATTTCAAAGAGACCTGGAGAGACTTTGCATGAACTGATGCTAAGTGAATTGAACAGAACCAAGAGGACATTGTACACTGAAACATTATGTGATAATCAATTCTTTTGGATGTAACACTTTTCGACAATGAGGTGATTCAGGCCAATTTCAATAGACTTGTGATGGAGAGAGCAATCTGCACTCAGAGAGAGGACTGTGGGAACTAAGTGTGGATCACATATTTTTAGCCACTTTTTTTTTGTTATTTGCTTGCTTTTTTGTTAATTTTCTCATTTTGTTCCCCTTTTTGATGTGTTTTCTTTTATCATGTGAGCATGATAAATGTGGAAATGTGTATAGAAGATTGTACATGTTTAACATATATTGTAATGATTAAGATCACTAGCCCAAATAGGTCCAACAGGCCATTAATCCAAATGGTCAGTCAACATTCTTCAATAATGCAACGCTCCAGGACAATCCTGGAAACTCAAATCCAAATTCAAGCCATGTATTTTTGGCAGCCTGAGAAGAGTCCAAACCTAGGAGCCAAGAGCTTGGGGTCTGAGTTTCATTCTGACATAAATCCTAGGTAACCTCAGGGAAGGTATTTTTCATACTGGACCTCAGTGTCCATATCTCAAAAAGTAAGGCCTTTGCCTTAATCATCTCTACATTTCTTTCAAACTATAATGTTCTCTTCATGCTGTAAGCTCCAGTCAAAAGAGATTATTTTAATCTCTTAACTATGCCCTACAACTCCTCTACAAGCCTTTGTTGCCAGCAGAGCCTTCCCTCCTCCTCTCTACCTAATGAATTTGGGTCTATCTTTTAAAACCTCACTCAAATGTCACCTCCTCCAGGAAATCTTTTCTCATTCCTTTAGTGGTAAAAGACCTCCCTCACGGGGATGTCATACAACACTGACTTTGGGACCTGTCATAAGCACTTGTTTTTCCCTTGAGGAGGAGGAGAAGGGCAAGGTTCAGATCTGTAATTTTATCACTGTGAGAAAAAACATCTCTGTAATTTACGGTATTAGTGTAATAAATGAAATGACTTGCTCAGGGAGTCACATGGCTAGTATCTGTCAGAGGCAGGAATTGAACTGACTGCCTAGTGCCTCTCTCTACCACACCAGGCGGCTTCACCTTACACACTTCTCATATATTATATATTATGTCAAATCCTCTTCCAAAACTACAAACTTCATGAAGGCAGAGTTGATGTCTTATCTAAACTTTATATGTCCCCCAGAGTTTAGCACAATATTGTATAGAATAGGTGCTAAACAATTATCTGTTGAATGAATGATTAACTAACTTTGGACACTGGATCTTGCACTTTGCCCCCGTCAGGAGACAAGGGGTTTGTGAGACTAAAGCTACTTTGGATTTCTCTAATGGGTCTTACATTTAAAAATGGATTTAGTTGTTTATAATTTAATTAACTAATTAATTAATTTTATGCTCACAGCATTCCTAATCAATGCTTGGTTGGACAGGTGGGTAAATTCATGTGACTACTTTGTAATTGGTTTTTAAAAATCCATCCCCAAGTGCTCTACTGTTTTACTTTGCAAAGCACTTCCCCTTGAGTGGCTGCACTGTATGGACCTGGCCTCCCCATGGCTGATGCCACAGGAGGCAGCTGGGAATGCCCCCAGTGCTTCTTCCTATCTCACCTCCTATTCAATGTATGTCAGGATGCAGGACGTGATTGGGGAAATCTGTGGAGGTGCAACAGTATCAATATGTTCAGCAATGCAGCCTCTGCTTTCCCATCTCAACTCATTCTTCCTATGTCATACACTACTGCGGAGGAAGGGGAATGAATTAGAATGCCTGGGATTTAACCCAGAGTGGAAGGTAGTCTCTGGTTCATCTTTAACCAAAATGTCTCTTATTCTTCTGCTTCTACTCTTGCTCTCAGGCAATTTATTTATGGGGTTTTGAGTAGCCTGAAAGAGCCTCCACAAAACCATTATTCATTGTTCCTTGAATAGTTTACAGTAACAGCCCCCACCTTCCCTCCACGCCCCTTTTCCTCCCTTCCCACCCCCCAACAACTTGAGTGGTCCTTGACACGTACAAAATGTAGCTGCTGGTTGCTGAGTGTCGAAGGACTCAATGGGCCATGTGGCCCTTTCATTCTGTGTCCGGCCGCAGGGTCCAGTCTGTGTAAGGAGCAGCACGGAGCCGATGTCACAATTTTTCTAGTGTAGTCCGAACTTGGAAGAGCGCAATGATGTGAAACTGACTCCATATGGGGCTGGACGGTTCTTTGCGGTTGATTCCTAGAACTAAACTTTCTAGGACCCGTGGCAGGCACTCTTGTAGAAAACCTGGGCCTTTGGGCTTTGTTCCCCTTGGGGGGCTGCCAAAAACGGAGCTTGGCAGTCTCTAAGACATGCTGCTCAGTGTATTCATTCCGTTTCAGTTTTGGTTGGTTGCTTTTGACGTGACACAATGTGAGGACTTGGGTATACTACGTGCCATAATTACCGTAACATGTATCTGGCTTGGACAGCAGTCAGCTCCTGGCATTTCAATGTCCATAGCACTGCTCAACACTCCTGAGCTGGGCCTGTTCCTCCAAAGGCACTTGTGCTCCCATTCAGCTTTTCAAGTGTTCAGGAATCCAGTCAATTTAGGAAAATTTACTGTGAAGAGGTGCCCCTGGGAGGCTGGGAACTGCTTCCACCATTGAGAGAGAGGAACAGGAATACGGTCAGAAGTATGCTTGGACCAGACTCCCCACAGAGGATCACAGGTTCCTCTTTTGACCATCAAAACTTAATCATTCCAGGCATCTTGATATTCTTTTTGCTTATTTTACCTTACTCTTAATAAAGCATTTAAGCTTAAGAAAGCATCCTGCCATGCTTATCTAACAGGATTATTGTGAGAAAAACATTTTTTAAACTTTAAAACACTATCAATGTGAGTAACTCATACCTATCAGTGTAAACTTACTACAATCACAAAACAGAAAAACTAAAAGAACAGGTTAGATTTTACACAAAGTGGAACTGAGGACCAAAGAAAGAATGTGGTCTTGCCCCAGGCCATTCAATTAGTCAGACACAAACGATCTGTCCCTTCTTTTTCATCTCAGGCAGTCTCACTGGCCTCCTAAATTGGCTCCAAGCTTGGGCTCTTCACCTTCCAACCCATGTGAACAACCATATTAATCCTACATGCTGCTCTAATTATATCACTCTCTCCCTTAAACTATCACCATCCCGAAGGTCCCCTCTGAGATTTCAAGAACATTCTGGGATTCTAATCAGCTAGTTGTTTTTACCATCATAATTGTTTCCAAGATGTTATTTAAGGAAGATGAGCACCGTGGAAGGAAAAGAACATTTCTGTTTTCATTTGTAATATACACCTGAAAGTGTGGTTATACATACTTGGAAGCGGAAGTTTTCCTGAATTCCCATTTCTCTGGTATGATATGTTAAGGTAATATTTGACCCTGCTGTCCTTCATATGACGTACAAAATGCCCTGAAACTTAACAGACTGGATGGCTCCCCAGAGTCTGATCTTCCCATGGGACCAAATTCTCTGTTGGGCACTTGCCTGGCAAGTAACTGACATTTGCTGAGCTTGAGCATCTCTGAGATGATAATACATGTAACTACCCCCTCCCACCCTGAGGAAATTGACTGTAAAATTTAACTAGGATCCATTAGGTTTCCAGAAGCCGCCATTTTTATGTAGGGAGGCTGTAGATTGGATGACCACTGACATCCTTCACAAATCTGAGATTCTGTGATTCTCCCTTCCATAATTTTGCTTGTGCTGATCACATCCCTACTATACTTTCCAAGGAATATCCAATCTTCCAGTCCAGTGTTATTAGCCAATATGACATTATGACCCTAGGCAAGTCCCCTCACCCTCAGGGTCCCTGGGAAATTCTCTTATTGATGATGGAAAGAATTTCTTTCATAACTATTCTCCCTGAATCAAGGAGATTACAGGACCAGTTTTTTTAAATGCCTTTATCTCTGGGTATGGATATCTATTCCCTCATTCAGTTGCCTCCCAAGTTTGGTACAACAGGTGACAAGACAGCATGCTGAGGGGCACCTGGGTGTATTATGCAGACTAGTTCCCGTGTAGTCCTCCTTAATTAAATCACTTGGAAGAACACATGGGTGAAGTTGGTAAAAATCAATTCCACAAAGCTAAGGTACCAAAAAGCCTTGTCAAGCATGGGCAGAATCTTCAAGTCAGTCTGGGAATCCGAGGACCCAGGATTACAGCTTTCAAGCCCAACACATGGAGAAGCCTTAACTAAAGGAAGCTCTCTGTCCCCCACCTGAAAGATAATATTGTTTTACTTCCACAACTCAGTGCTAGTTATTTAAGAACAAACAAACAAACAAAAAACCCAACCCTAATGCCCAATTCAATTCTGTGTCACTTTGCACACATTTTCATCCATACCTTCTAAGATGCATTAGATTACATTATGAATTAAAATGAAGAGCACAGAATTGGTGAATATAAAATAAAATATTGTTAATTGCTATGTCTTTCTGCCTATATTTGCACTACACACACATTCCAAATGCAAATATTCAAAGATAAATATCTCCTGTTCTTGCACACACTGAAATGGTCAGACCAGTTGCGGCTGAAGTCTTGGAGGGTGACAGCTCTAGCTGGAGTACAGCACAGGCTGCTGAGATGATCAACATTGGCACTTGTTAGGAGGAGGAACAAGGGGACTGAAAGTTAAAACCCCATAGATGCTCCATGACAACCTGAAAATTAAAGGAAGATGCAACAGGAGGATTCCAGGATCATGAAAATATCCTTCTCTGACTCATGAAGGCAATATTAATGTATTATTAATACATTATTAATATGTATTATTAATATATATTATTATTATATATTAGGTAGAGGATGGAAAAATACCAAGCTCTTTTGGAATTTTTGACAGATTTCTGAAAACATACCCAAATCATGACACTACATACTTATTGAAGCCAGCTGTCTAAGCCTCCACAATGACTCCTCTCTTCCTTATCTTCTTCTTTCTTCCTTACCTACCTTACCTTCTCACTCAAGCAGCCATCATCCCAGTTCATCCCTAAAACTGTCTTGATTTGAGTACAACACCAGCTTACTCATATGAAAAATGCTCTACATCATTACTGATAAGAGAAATGCAAATTAAACATCTCTGAAGCACCACATCACATCTATCAGATTGGTTAACAGAAAATGCTGCAAAAATGCTGGAGGAAATGCGGAAAAACTGAGACCCTATTGTATTGTTGGTAGAGTTGGGAACTGATTCAACCATTCTAGAGAGCAATTTGGAAGTATGTCCAAAGGGCATTCCCTTTGATCCAGCAATACCACTATTAGGTCTGTATTCCAAAGAGACCAAAGAAACTGGCAAAGGACCTATTTGTAATTGCACTTTCTGTGGGGGCAAAGAAGTTATGATATGTGATTGTTTTGAATGCTATTGCTCCATTAGAAATGACAAGCAGGATGGTTTCAGAGAAATTTTAGAAGATTTATATGAACTCATTCAAAGTGAAATGAAGAGAACTAGGAGAACACTGTATATCCTAACGTCAATACTGTAAAGATGATCAACTATAAAAGATTTTGCTGTTCTAGTCAAGACAACAATCCAAGACAATTCCAAAGGACCTATGATGAAAAATGCTGTCTATCTCCAGAGAGAGAACTGATGAACTCTGAATGCAGATTGAAACATTTTTTTTACTTTATTTTTAATAACTTTTGTAACATAGCTAATATGGAAATATTTTGCATGATGCATTTTGCATGTATAACTGATATCAAATTGTTTGCCTTCTCTAAGCTAAAAGAGAATTTGGAACTCAAAATTAAAAAAAAAAAGTTTTACAGATTGCTGGGAAATGATTAAATTAAATAAAGGCAAATATTTTTAAGTGGCCCATATGAAGCTTGATATCACTACAGGATCTCTACAGTTTTCTGAAAGCAATCTAAATCTACTATTGTCCCATTTGATTCTGGGACTGATTGTCCATCTGTAGAGTCTGTCTCAAATACATATACTGGTCGATGAACGTTAAAAGTTGTCCATTCAAATACATACTATAATCTGAGTAATCAACATTTTTCATTTCCATGGACTGTTTCTGTATAGATGACTGGATCAAACTCCTTTGAATGGCTATAGATCTCTTTCAGGAGGCTCTGGTAGGTTCTGGAGCTTGATGTAATCAGCACAATATCATCCATAAATAGGAACACAAGGAGGATTTTCACCATCCACAGGGAATCCCTCTTCAACTTCAAATGAGCACCGGCTCTCCTCCAATACAGTGGAGAATGCAGTTAGTGAACACGCATCTCCTGGATTTATGCCTCACTTGGTGCTGATGATGGGGAGAGGGGAGTATCACTGAACAGAGAGATTTCTGTTGTTATAGCTTTTAATGAATTGTGAATTATTTTGATGTTTAAATAGGAGAGACCGTGTTGAAAAATAGTTTTTTAGATAGCATTCTGATCAATCAGTTCAAGTGCTTTTCATAATAAACACCCGATAAGTAGCATATAATCTGATGTTCTATACATTGTTTAAACAATTATGAAATAGAAATGATAAGTAGTGTTGAATATTTCTCATGGAAACTTTGACTACTTGTTTTTATCTACTTGCATATGCCTTTAATTTACATACAGATGATTTCCAAAGATTTTGTACATGTGAAAAAACAGGCATATAGGTCAGTAGTTCTTGATACCACCTCAGTCATCTTTTTCCAGTGTTTCCAAAGTCTAGAGATTTTTCCTACACCTTTGAAGCTTTCCTCTCTTCCAATCTGCTTGCTATGTAGTTTTTGTTCTTTTAGTGACATCTCCATTTTCCCTATAAGTACATTAGCACTGTGATGTTAGAATCCAAGGAATGTTGCTCCATTGTCCTTGATGGCGAGAGGTTAGTTATAACAATCTTTTCAGATCATTTGTATTTTTCTTCTCTTTATAGTCTTTTTCAGTGTTTATCCTTAAATGTACTTGGGGTGACTTTCAGTAGATGGTTTTCTTGCTAAATGTTCTTTAAACTGGTTTCATTTTGTGAGACAAGAATGTTCCCAATTGTTCTTCATCCTTCTTCCTAAGATTTTATGTACAAATATATATATTCTAAAGCACACTGACTTTGACTTACTTGTAAGTGGAGAGAGAGGCATCAATTGTTTTTGGACTCGTGCTTTCTGGAGTCTTGAATAATTCAATAAGCATGCATTAAGTACCCTCTAAAGCCAAGGCCTTCTGCCAGATCCTGAGGATACAAATGTAGATTGACTGTGCCCTCAAGAAGCTTACAATTTAATAGGGAGGGGAAGACATGTACATAAACAACATTCATCTAAAGGGAAAAAAATGCAAAGGAAAGATTCAGGGAGATGGATATGCAAAATCTGAGGAAGAAACTTTTGGCAGGGGTGGGAGGCACCATCAAGGCTTTATGGATGAGGCAGCACTTACCACAAGGGATGAACTAATTCCATTCTGGGTAAGGGGAACGGTATAAATAAAGGCACAGAGACAGTAAAGGCCAGATGACAACCAAGGACAGTCCACAGTCTACTTTGACCAGAGAGTATGTGAATGGAAATAATATAAAGTTATCATAGGAAAAAAAAAAAGGGTTGGAGACAGATTACTAAAAACCTTGAAAGCTACATCATATATTTGTACACATAGGCGTGCAAAGGCCTATAGCTGGCAGGCAGTGGGGAACAGCTAATAATACTTAGCAGTAGAGGAATGCTATAATTAGTACGGTTCATGAATATATGTATAGAAACATGAATTAGATGTGCAATGTATTGCACATATAAATGTGCACACAGGGACACACACATGTGCTCTCTTTTTTCACTTCCATTACCTCTAAGTCATCTATATACATATCTCAGGTTTCACAGTATTACAGCACATTCTACTTTGCTTTTATTGAGAATTATATAGACTGATTATAAAGGTCAACTCATTATGACCCTCTGGGTATTTCACAAGCATAGCTTCCCAGGTCTTTTGCTGACATCTTCCCTGAGATTAGGTTTCCCAGGGGGTGGGGTGCAGATGCCCGGCTCCAGCAGGCCCCAACACTCTGGATCAGGCCCGAATCAGGATTGTACTGTGCTCTTGAGGTCCAATGAGTCCGAGTATGAAGGGCCTGACCCCAGCCAGAAAGGCTGCAGGGCGGCAGGTGGGAGTATTCTGAACCAAAGCCATTCCTGGCTGCTTGCTTGGCTCTGGTTCAATCTGCATTAGTGGAAGGAAGACCTGCACTGATGAAATTATAACTCCTAAAAGCATTCATACACACACACACACACACACACACACACACACACACACCTCTGAAACCAAACAAGACTGAGGGACAAACCTGGCAAGAAAATTGAGTTCACTAATTTTTCTGAAGAGTTTATATCGTTTAACTTTTCTACAGAATAGCCAATGTTATGCAAATGCCATCCCTCCATAGGATCCTTAAAGCAAACACCTTCTATATCCCTGTCTAGACTGCATCCATTGCACACAGCCCCCAACTGCCTGGTGGAGCCGAACAGCAGAGGCAGAAAGGGATGCACCTCCAGAGGGAGAGCACATTTGCACCTAATTAGGCCTGTTTGAAATTTTTCGCACTTACAACAAAATCAACAAATAAATGTGGCTTGTCTCTGATGTTACTTTTTGTCACTCCGAGTTTTGCCAACCAAACTTTTCAGGCTTGGCTCACGAGAAGACATACTTCTATTATGCAAAATTAGATAGAAAAGAGTTCAGGCTTTGCCCATCTCCCTGAACCACCTCTCCCCCCCCCCCCGCCCCCCAATCTGTCCCTCCCTACAAGTAAAGGAGTAAAGGAGTGAAGGAGCGAACACTGGGCGGAGTGGGGGACTCAGTTCCCAGCAGGAGAGGCCCAGCCAGGTACTTTTGCTTATGACTTAGAGAACCTCCAGTCCTACCCATCAAGCCAAAACAAAAATGAACCGGTCCCCAACGGGGTTTACAATTTATTGCAGGCTACACTGAAGATCTAAAATATACACAAGGCAACGTGTGCTGGGGAGAGGAGCTCTGAACTCTTTAACTTCATTGGCAAAGAGAGCTCCTGGAAGAGGAAACTCTCCCAAGGGAGACTGGCCCTGGAAGGACACCAGCTCTTGCTCCCAGGAGCCAGACCTGCAGAAGGGCCCCATCACCTTTACCACCATCACCTGCCAACAGTGGTCAGGGAAGCCCCAAAGCCTCAAGCATACTCCTAACTCCTCCCAACTCTAAGCCTCTGGTCCGGCTGGCTCGGCACCGGCCTCCAGAGGGGCCCCCTCTGGAGAAGAAGCCAGTGAGTGACAACCCAGACAAGACATTCTGAACATAGATCCAGAGCTGGAAAGGACCCAGGCCAACACCTCACTTTACAGCTAAAGAAAGGGAGGCCTGAGGGGCAAACTGACATAACCAAGGTCTGACATAACTGCAGATCATATGCCCTGATCAAACCTGGCAACATCAGAAATGAGGTTCCCATCCCTCTGCCCTGCTGCTTTATCTGGGGCCTCCCCCATGCTTTGTCTGCCCAGGGCAATATGTGTTATCTGGCTTTTCCGTCTGTGACTCCAGAACTCAGTCTTCCATTTGGCACATTAAAATTGTTCAATAAGCACTTTTTCCTGCACATGAGGTCTGAGACATTTAGAGGATGAGGGACCTGCCTAGAGTCACACAGAGTTTGAGAGAAGTACTAACTAAACCCAGGTTTTCATGGCTCTAAAGCCAGTGATCTATCCACTGTCTCACTGCCTCTCTCTAGGGACCTCATTTTAAATATGGAGAAACTGGGACCAAGGGATGATTGTAGCACCACAGATACAGAGATAATCCAGGTGAGGGGTATCCAACTGGAGAGAGCACGCACTTCAAAATTGTCAATGGGAAATGTTTAACCAAAAAACCCTCCAAAATATAATAAAATGCAGATAATGCCCATTAATAGTTTTCTCCATCAACATGTGGGCCAGGTTTCTATTTGAATATAGGTAGCAGCGTGGGGTTTAAAACTTCTCTATACATACTACAAGAAAGAGCTGAGGTGCAGAGGTCTATGGCTTACCCACAGATACACCTGTAGTAAATAGCTGTCAAGATTCCAACATGGTCTTCTGACTGCAAATGCCCACTCCTTAAACTATGCTTTAAAATGGTATTTTCATAATGGAAAGAAAATACGGCAGTACAGTATCACCCTGCCCATAGTTATTTGGCTCTTCTCCTTTAATACTCTATGGAGACCTTTATGTTCTTATTTTCCTAGAATTTGGCTAGAGGTCTTCCTTACACACAGGAGACTATTTAAATGAAAATGTGCATCTTCCCCATTCCAGAATAAACTACCTAACCTTTAGTAGTAGCTGCTGTGCTCAATCCAATATTTATTAGGCATCTACATAGATTATATTTTTAAAGGGCTATATATAAAATCTATAAATCCTTTTCCTAGTGTACAATCCTGGCAGTTAAGTCCTCCAAGTCAGAATGACCACTGTTACTCTAATTTTAGAGAAAAGAGTCAGCAAGGTTGAGGGATTTGCCCAAACCGCTCCATCTTCCACATGTGATAGCTGATGTGGCCAGAGCTCTTCTGGTCCTACCTAAGAGCTAACTGTCTGTGGCGTCTCCCAAGAAACTCAAATGACAACTAATCACAGTAAATTAAAGTCCTGTTTCACTAAAAAAATCAGTATCGATATAATTGAGAGCAATGTTAATACAAAGTTTTACCCAAATTAATTTAATAAAAAAAGATAAAGGAAGAAATGGAATTTTGTAGACATATATATGAACTGAGGCATTTTCTATAGCTGTTACATATAAAATCTATGTTAGTTTTTGTTTTCCTGCTCAAGTTTTTTTTACCTTCTTTCTAGATCCAATTTTTCTTGTGTAGCAAGATAACTATATAAATATGTATACATATATTGTATTTAACATATACTTTAACATATTTAACATGTATTGGACTACCTGCCATCTAGAGGAGGGAGTGGGGAGAAGGAGGGGAAAAGTTGGAACAGAAGGTTTTGCAAGAGTCAACATTGAAAACTTACCCATGCATATGTTTTGTAAATAAAAAGCTATAATAAAAAAAAATAAATAAAATCTATGCTAGGTGAAACTCAAACATTTCTTGACTTCTTATTTATGAAATGATACTGCCTTGCTCATTTAAGACTGGTCACAAGAACTTGCAATTTAGAAATTGAAAGGTCACTTACCTAAGAAAAGGAGTCAAGTCAGGAAATGAGAAGACTCCCTCCATTGCCAATGAAGAATAAATTAAATAAATAGCAATGGCGATAAGGACAGCAAGTTAAAGTAAAATTCATTGAACCAATTAAAGGAGACCATACAGCAGATCAACAATCAATATACTGATTGAGAAGTTAACATCCCTGATTTCCAACAAAAATTATTTAAATCTGAACTGAAATGCAACATCAAGAAATTTTCCAAAAGGCATCTCAAAATTAGAATGTTTCTTTCAGCAGTCATCTAAGGAATGGAGAGAAAGAAAACAAGGAGCAACAGGAGCAAACAGTAGAAACACAAGATGATTAGTCATTAACTTGGCTTTTTCTTCTAGCTCAGTGACCAGCCATGTGATTTGGGGCAATCCATATTTTTTTAAATATGGAAAGTCAAGATGATAAAAACTGCTTCCTAATCATGAAGACAAAGTCAGGAAAATCCATGAGGGGCATGACTAGGTAACAATGTCAACAATGACATGTCACATGTGAGAAGTATCAGGAAAAATATAGCTGAAGGTATACATTTCAGGGAAAGGTATTGGCCAGTGCCACCAGCTTGCTGGTCCATAGGCTACTATTCTGGGATCCCAGCCCATTTCACAAGCCAGAGCAATATCTTCAGTATGTTGGGAAGAATTTTAGGAATAAATGTTCAGAACAAGAACCATGCTAGCCAAGAGGGTGGGGAAGGGTCAGGGTCTGCATTGGGAAAAGAGGAGAATTCTTTGCTAATAAGACAGTAGAATTAATGAAAGACTGGTAAAAAGCATGGTCTCTTAATCTGAGTTTACTGGAAATATCACTGAGATAATAATTTTCTCTAGTGGATTTAATTCCCTAATATATGAGTGAAACAAAAGGCAATGAAATCAAATTAATTTCACCTTACTTTGATGTGGGAAACAGAACTGGCCTTATGAGCCTTGCTGAATCCTGAGCATTCAAGCTAAAAGTCTATTTCAAGGCAAAATAAAAGCATTTTATTATTCAGGAAGAAATAAAATGCATGGTTGACAGTAGCAAGTGTGCTACCTTCATGATACCATAAGCCTCCCAAGGTTTGCTTTGGGAATCTTAAAGTGTTAAAGAAATGGAAGCACTACTTATAAATGAGAGGGGGGAAAGTTCTTATTAAGTCCTCACAACAATTCTATGAGACAGGTACTTTGTGACTTATGTCCATTTCACAGATAAGGAGGATGAGTTATCTTTGTATAATTTTGATGACCTTGGAGCTATGGAAAATTTCCTCCGATCAACAAAAACCAATCAGTATGTCAATAATAAACATTTATCAAGTGCCTACTATGTGCTAGGCACTGTGCTAACATTAATTATTTCAATGACTTGAATTTAATTTATATTTTTTCCATTAAAAAATTTTATCCCTGGTGAAGTGATTCCATCAAAAATACTGTCTTCTGAAATATGTATTTCACATATTTTTCAGGCATAGGAGCAAAAGAGTTCTTGATAATAACATCAATGATCCAGAAATACTTATCAAAAATGCAGTGTCATATTTTGAGTTGCAAAATGAATCAAATATAATTACAAATTTTTCATAAAACTCAAAAGTCAACAACTGAACCAAGAAGAATCTCTCTAATTGGCAAAATCAAATCCTTTGTTATTTCATTTCTGTATGCACTGGCCATTTTATTCTCAAATTGATTTTGTATATCTTCTAATTAACTCAAACAATTGAGAAGCAACCAGATTTAAAAAAAAAAAAAAAAAATGGAAGCTTCACTAAATTTTAACCTTAAGTTCAGATTCACAATCATTTATTAAATACCTAGTGGGTACAGAGCATTAGACTACTCTTAGGGAGTGAAAAACAAAGTTTAGAGAAGACAGGGCCTCTCCCCTCATGAAATTTGTAAGCCAACTAAAAAATGAAGATTTACATAGGTAATAACCGGAGATAAGGGTGTGATGAATAGGGCTCAGAAACCACTGGAGGATTGAGGGCACAATAAGGAAACTCTCCTGGGAGTAAGAAGTCCTGACCAGGGATTTAAAGGAAAAGAAAGTATAAGAGAGAAGGGAACAAGAGAAGTGCAACATGGTTCCAGGCAGAGAAGAAGCAGCATGGGTAGCCATGCTATGTTTGTGAACATTTTCAGCGCTTTTCATCTTCCCAAAGACAAGCTAAGATGGCAAATGTCAGCCCCAACCCAGTGGTCTGTGATGGCTGGGCACAGCTCTGGGCACCTCTTTCCCTGCTGTTGCTTTCTTTACTACATATTCCTTATTCTCAAAACTCTAAATTCCCTGGTTTCTGTCGAGAACCCATAAGCTCAACTTCTTTGGAAAGGGTGGTCTCATTTTCTCTGGACATTGTGATAAGAATCTTTA
Organism: Sarcophilus harrisii; assembly: GCF_902635505.1. Taxonomy (NCBI): domain Eukaryota; kingdom Metazoa; phylum Chordata; class Mammalia; order Dasyuromorphia; family Dasyuridae; genus Sarcophilus; species Sarcophilus harrisii. The sequence continues at coordinate 25,352,457 of NC_045429.1, read as the reverse complement.
CCAGGACCCCTTACACAAGTCTTTTAACCAAAAAACAAAAACAAAACAAAACAAAACAAAAATCCATCTTTCAAAGTGCTCTTTAAAAATATTGGCTAAAAATTACCAATGGAATTTGCAACCACCTGAGATTAAACTGTTGGCTTTAAAAAATTATTCAATATTATTAATGACTAGTCTCTTAATGATCAACTTGGAAACAATTCAGATGTCATAAGGCAAATGAGAAATCATGGCCGCCTAAGCTTGTCAGAGGGATACAGGTAGTCATATTTCTCACTCTCTCCTGACCCTCTCTCCTTGCACCAGCCAATAAAGAATTCTTTCCTTCTAAGGATTCTAAGGCTTCTTCTCCTCCCCAACAGGGCAATCTCTTCCTGTCCAAACCATTCACCTCACAATAATAGCCTAATCACTTTTCAGTATATTATGATTCTGATTTTTTCCCGAATCTCTTTGGTTTCCATGGTTATTTAAAATATTTGCAGGGAGTTTTAACTCTCACCTTAGTTATTAATTGATCAAATTAAGCTTATTTCTTGATGATCTTTGTCACTCAACAGCTACTTGGCCTCTTTTGTCATTCCTTGAATTAGCTCCAATTTGTGGACACCTGACTTTCTGGCGAAGTACTGCAGAATACTTATACTACATATTGTTTTTTTCTTTGTCAGGTCTAAGTTGTCCTAGGGGGCATTTTAGGCCTAAGTCAAGCTGACATATTTCCTTGTGGCCTAGACCTTAAGCCTGAATGGCACTGGCCCACCATTCTTGCCCACAGGGCCCTTTCAGCATTACCCTGCCCTGATTCTAAGGACTTTCTTCCCCCAGCTTCCCTTAATCCCTTTTCAGTGAATGACCAGGTTTAAGGGTATTTTCCTCCCCTTCCCATTCCTTGTATATTAGCTGTAAAACAGATGTAAAGCTTGGTTTAAGTCCAAAAATGTTGTGATCAAAATACATAGTTAGCAAATTGTTTGGCTAAATCTTTCATGTATGATGAAAGATTATTACCACAATTCATTAGCAAATTACAGACTTTGAAATGTAGGCAGACAAATATTTGGCCCTGTATCAATCAATTTGGACCAGCTGGGTAGAAATTCACACAATTCCAGGAAGCCCACAAAGTGAAGTGCTCTTTCATTTTTCATTCACTTGAAACATTAAAGAAAAATTATTATTCTATAAAATTGTCCATTTTTCAAGATTGCTGCAAAGCCCCTCAGACTTGGAGAGGTTTTGTTTTCAGTTCCCTGCTAATTCAGTCAACAAGCATTCTGGTCATTTTGCCACACAATTTACCTTGGAAGAATGAGGTCTATGAACTTAGAATTCTTGATTTTTTTTTCTCAAAAAATGAAATTTATAAGAAAGGTTCAATAATGCTACCCATGGTGGGGGAGGAGGGGGTGTGTGTGGGGGGGAAAGGATGGGAATCACTGAAACTGAAATCCTATGTGAGCTAAGTAAGCCTGCAAATTAATTCTGTCATTATTCATGATAAACATTATTACTAACATTCCTCCTCTGAGCCTTCCTGGCCGAGCGAGGTGACCCTGGACAAAGATGCTTGTTTAGGCTACGTCTGCTCTGCTTAAGCTGACGCAGCCATCGATGGGGACAGCTGCACTGGGGAGCAACTTAAAACAAATTTCATCCTTGTGGCACCTAATCCAGAGCCTGGTACAAGAAGCATGGAAAAGTGAGTGTCAAAATTAAACAATGCCGGCTTTGCTCCCAACAGATGCTTTTCCCCTGCAGCTGTAAAAACCTTAAAACAATCCTGGGCTCCACTGTCTGGTCACGCAGCTACCACAAAGCAAGGCATACACTGTGCCATTTATTACAAATGTTTGCCATGAGCTTTTAACATCTTTTTTTTTCCCCTTTAAAAAAAAAAAAAAAACAAAAACACAGTAACAGGGATCTATTGAGGGAAATCATGGGGTATTTTACCCCTCCCCTAATAAGAGAGCAGCAGGAATTAGACAGATAGATAGATAGATAGATTAAAAAAAGAGCTTACCATTCTAAATATGTTTGGCTTGACACTGCTATATATAAGACACATGAATAAACCAGAAAATGATTATAAGAGGAGGATCTAAAAGAATATTGTCTAACAGTTAAATCTGCCACAAGAGAATAAATATAAATAGGCTATGATGGCTAGAGCAGTGGATTTCAAGTTTAGAGGTACTGGCTTAGATAGCCTTGTAAATTTGGGTAAAACCCTTCTCTCTGGACTGCAGTTTTTTCGACTGTAAAAAGTAGGGCAGGAACCTTGATGGGCCATAAATAAGGTCCCTTTCAGCTTTACACTGATATGGAATTTTGTGCTGTAGCACTTGATCAGTCCTAAGCAATGGAGAAGTTTATGTTTACAAAGCTCCCCAAGTCATTTGCGTCTACCCTTGGTTTTGTCTCAAAACAAGGAGAGAGGCTTAATAAACTCTTATTTTCCAGGGAGAGCATAGCTGAGGATGAAGCACATGAACCTTAGATACTTGTACGGAGTAATTGCTGCCCTCTCCCTAAGCCTTTTCCTTGGATAGCCCCAGCCCCTTCTTTAGCTCCTGCTCACATTTCCATGAAATTTGGAGGCTCGTATTTTAAACAGCGCTGTCAACAAACTCTTCATTATGAGGAAGGCAGCCACTGCAGGGCTCAGGGAAGGGAGTGTCCATTGCATAGTCCCCATGAAATCCCTTCCCTTCCTTCCCTGTTAATTGAGGCTCTCTCTTTGAAGATAGCTTTTATTGTGCCTACAAGTAATAGAACCAAGCAGCTTAACCTTCATTTTAAAGAGTTTCTTGCCGTAAAAATTCAATAAGTTTTTCTTTCTCATTCAGATAAGTTCTTGAAAGCTTTTTTTTTTTTTTTTTGGGGGGGGGGGGGTAATCCAGGATATCAATTCATTAACACCTCACTGCTTATCTCTATCCCCGCCTATTTCCCTGGTTGAAGGTTGGGGTTCCCTCCTTCTCCAAACCCTGAATTCAAAGAAATAAACCCTAAATTGATGACCAAATTAATTTTATAAAAATAGAATTAATTTTGTTTTAAAGGCCAAAGATGATTTCCCACCACCTTCGGTTTGAAATACTTATGTTTCTCAGAAATCCCCTAAGATTTTTTCTTTTGCAAGACATTTAATTGAGATTGTAATGAAAACATACTGACTACCACAGGGCATTATCTTTCAATTTTACATAAAGAGTCTATTCATGGTATTTATTTAAGGAGACTGGGATAAACTTTAAGAAAGGGCTGGAATGTTTACAATTACGGTTTCACTAATTATAAGCTATCAGGATGATTGCGTTGCTACTGGTTGTTATTTATTCCAATCCAAAACAGACTTTAAGGGCTCCTAGTATCGCCATTTGGCTGTGCCTGCATTCGGGTTTGGGCTTCACCCTAAAAACACGGGACAAAAAGTCGCTTAGCTCAAGACTGTGGAAAGCGCCAGGTCAGTGGGAAGCAGAGCTGGCTCCGAGGCCTCTGGCCAGGGGCTCAGAGCAGGGACCGCCACAGGCTGAACCGGGAGCGCCCGTCCAGCGGACTAGGCAGGGGGCTGGCTTCCGACTGGAGGGCGTGAGTGCAGTTTGCCGCAGTCCCGATTTGGGGGGGACACTCCATGTTACTGCAGATTAACACTGAGCATCCTGCTAAGTTCGGCGAAATTCTCCAGCTTCTTTCTTGCTTGTATTTCTAAAGGCTGAAGCTGGCCTGGCTCTTTGTAGAGGAGGCCGGATACCCAGGTCCCAGTGGGGTTTCTGGGGACCAAAGATCCCCAGATCCTTAGTCTGCCCTATTTTAGCCCAGATCCTGCTCCTGCCCTGTTTCTCCTCCCGTCTCCCGTCTCCCTCCGAGTTCTCTCCCTGTCAGGGTCCACTGTGGAGAGAGGATGGAAGATGACTGGAAAACGGTGATTTCGAGTCTCAGTAAAAAATGAGAAAAGAGCCCAAGTGAGGGGACGCGCGGGCCCGCGAGAGTAACTCGCCTTAGGCTGCCGGGCTCGAGGGCTCGGCCCCGGGGCCGCCGGCCCGCCGCCCGCCTCTGCCCGGTTCTTCCCTTCTGACTTCGCCAAATCCCCAGCAGCTCCTGGGCGCTCTGCTGCTGCTAACTTGTTGGAAAGAAAATACGAAACGAAGGCGATGCTGAACAGCTCCGGCCGGGGAACATAAGCCGGGCCCTGAGCGGGGGCGGGGGGGGGGGCGGGGGGGAGCGCGGAGGCGGCACGGGGACCACATTCCAGGGCCAACACAAAAGGGCCCCAAAGCGGGGATTCCCGGCAGGACACAAAGCGCCTGCTCAGTCAACTCGGTCAACTGTTGCTCCAGCCTTTCTCTCCCTAGCGCTCAAAGGGTCCGCTTTCGGACAAAGGCAGCGACCCCCCCAATAACGCGGCCCCAAGAAGTGCTCCGAGGCTTCCTTTCACCAGGGTTGGAGGGGAGGGGGGAGGGGAGAGAGGCCGGGCTGGCCGGGACGGATCGGGTTGGGCCGTCGGCTTCAGGCCATGCCGGGCCAGCCCGTCCTGTTCCCGCGGACCCGCGTCTGTGTCCCGGCCGGAGGCGGGAGGCGGGCAGTCCGGGAGCTGCGGCCGGCGGCGGCGGCAGAAGCAGCGGCAGAAGCAGCGTCCTCGGCAGCGGCTGCGGGCAAGCTCAGCCTTTGTCAGGCTCCTGGGAGCCCTTCAAGTGCACAGTAGGTGTTCATCGGGACCATCTGGTCAGAAGGAAAACAAGCGGCTGGGTCCGCCTTTGAGCCGCGCGGAGCGAGTAAGAATTAGGCTCTTCAATTAGCACGATTACAGCCTGTCAAGGGCGTATTGTACCAGAGGATTATTACAGTCTTGGGCCCCGGCGCCGCCACCGTCTCCCCTCTGCCTTTTCTTGCACGGAAAGATGGCCCCGCGGATGACTTCCCCGCAACTTCTGGGCACTCGGGGCCCGAGGCGGCCAGGAGGCCTCGTGCTGCCGGGGGGCCACCGCTGGATGCGCGTGGGGCAGAGGCACTCTGGGAAGGCGTCCCGAGCACTCTCTTTGATGAAATGAAAGGGGAGCAAGCCCGGCCGACCAAGGGCATCTTAAACCAAAGCAAACATTAAGTTTTGCGCCGGCCGCGGCGCTGGCCACGGGGAGGAATGGGAAGCCGGCGGGATCTCCTGGGGGGCTGCGCGTACTTAAACCCTCCAGAAACCCGCCCCGGGAAAGGGGGCGATCTCGCAGCCGGCGGAGTGCGGCCGGCGGCGTCTCCCCAGCTCTCACTTTCAAAAGCAATTTGAAACTCCGAGTTAACATGCAGATTTAAGCGACAAGCTCCTAATCTTCCCTAAAAGCTAACAGGGCTGCATCCAGCACCCTGCGCTCCGTGGGGAACTGCCTGTGCGCTTGCCAAGGCAGCCTTCATGATCTTAAATGGTTTTTTAAAACCAGATCTTGAAACACACCCACGGAAATCGGTTGATTCTCATCTAATGCCCTACTAATTCAGGGGCACCCCGTTCCATACCCTGAGAGTGACTATCGCCCACCTCGCTGGAAACTTCCCCACGAGAACGCGGCACCCGCTGTTCGCTCACGCACAACGGGCCAAAGAGCACTCGCAAAAAGTCCTCCCAGACACTTGATCATATTTGGTGTGGGCTACATATATAATAAACCACCGTTTCTGTGACTTTACATATATAATTCCAAAGACTGGTGGTAAACATGAAGGTTAAAAAAAAAACTGGGAAAAAAATGTGGCGGGCGAGATTTCAGAAATATTCCAGCTCTCGGCAAAATCTGCACCCAGAGGGAACGGGCCTAAAATAGTCGGTGGGTTGGAGAAGCGCCCCGTCAACAAAACACCCTCTCCCCATCCCGGCCGTGGGAGGCTTTTTCAGCTTAAGGGCTAGTCCAAGTTATCACAGCATAATTCTTTAGCCCAGATGATGGCTGACAAATATGACTCCTGCCCGCCGTCGGTGTCTTGTTGCAGATTTCTGACCTTTGCTGATGCTCTTTAATTCTCACTTGAAAACTTACTGGTTGTGAGTCGGTTTGTTAGACGAGTTCCCAGTAAGGAAAATGTCTCCCAGAAGAGTATAAGGGATACCTTTAGATGGGTCAATTTTTATTATGATAAGCTAAATAAATATCAAGTATGGATAGTGCTACTGCTGGGGGTTGCAGGCAATGAAACTTTTGAAGTATTCAGACCTCTCCGGCAATGACTTACAGACCTTATTAGCAGAGATGACCAAAGAATATTTCCCAACTTACCGAGGGTCTCTTATCCTTGCCCCACTGGGGTGCATATTATTGGCCCCGAACAGAGGAAAACAGGGTTAGATTTTTCCCTGCTCCTGCGGCATTTGCAGTAGTAAGACAGACGCCTGGTCAGTTTCCAATGTGAATCTGGCTAGATTTTAGGGCTACTAATTATTCCTTTTCCCCACCTGTGTTTGGGGTTTGGGACTTTGCAAATTACATTTTAACCCAACTCAGATGTATTTGATTGCAACCCGTAAAATCTAATAATCCGACAATAAAGCAAAATGTATTCTTGATATTTCTTTTCACCATACATAGCAAATTGATTCAAATATATTGAGCTTATTTTTATTTTCCCAAAAAGTTAAATGATTTAAAGAACTTCAGATAAGGCTTTGAAAGAATGAAAGAATCACAGTCATTTTTACATGATCTGGTTATTTTAGTGCAGATAGTACTGACAAAGTGATCAAGATTTTTTTCTTGAGGCCAGTCAAAACTTCTTTGCACCCCCCCCCCAATTCTCTTTAGTATCCCCACCTTATTCCCTTCTTGAGGAGGAAACCTAGGATTTTAAATGAACAAATAAATTAAATCTGAAGAATGTGTTTCCAATACAGTTTCATTAGTGAGGAGCCCACTTTGCTATCTTCTTGGATGAAACAGAATCCTAGAGCGGAGTTGCAATCTCTTAGGGATTTCCCAGACAATAGCTTTCTGCCGAGCACCAACTCTCCTTGCTTGTGATCTAGAGCCAACTTACATGAACGTATATGGTTGCAGAATCAAACCATTTTGGTGCCTCCATTTCTCTACCTCACTGTTTGTCCACAATTGTCACACCTCATAAAAACGGGTGATCGAATATGCCTTCATCCCTCAGTCATATTTCACTGGACAGAGATTCCATTCAAAACCAGAACCACCTTCCAAGATAATATAAAGGCCTTCCATAATGAAATATCCAAACAATGAATGCCATAATGAAACATTATCAATACATTAACAGGTTAGAAATCATTCACTAGTACCAGATTAAGATGAATGGAAGGAGATTTCTGGAACATAATGCAGAATAAGTTGTGATTTAGGAAATCTAGCATCATTATGTCTCCATGTCAATGCAATAAAACTCATCCGTGGCTAGCAACACAATAAAAATAGCAGATGAGTTCCAAGGTTCTATTTGGTTTCCAAACCAATCTAGTGGGGATTCAGTTTTGTAGCAGAAATGTCTGTGCTTCAGCTCTGACCCTACCAAGCTTGTGACTGTTGCTTCTAAGTAATAAAAGCTCATGGAAAATCATCAGTGATTCCCCAAGGAGATACCTCAAAATTGCTGGACAAGGCTAGAAGACCAGTAGGTGCCATAAACTGCAAAACTGTTTGTGGTATCTTTTTTTTCCTAGAATGGGGGGGTGTTTTTTTTTGTTTGTTTGTTTGTTTTTGTTTTTAAGGAAGGAGCTTAGAAACAACACAGGCTTTTTCCTTTCTTAGCTGTGGCCAGCACATTCTAAAATAGTTAAAAACTCGATGGAAAAACTGAAGCCCCAGTAAAGATATCATTTTACGGAATAATGAAAGCTCTTTCTTCTTGCAAAACTGTTCCAGAAACCAGTGATAAACCATACTTGGAAAACAATCCAGAAAAATATTTATGACTCTAAAGTCATTGCAGCCTAAAAATATATGTGACAATCCAAACACCACGCCGTGGAGAGACAGTTGCATCCAACTGTGGCGAACAATGGTACATTTATAGAATTTTAAATATTTCTTTTAATAATTAATGGAGTCATTTTGAATCCTTCTGCATAGGATATCAGGTGTGAGCAGATTGCATTAACACTGCTTAAACATTTCAACTTGTCAGTATGGCCAACTCGATTTCGGAAATATTTGCAGTATTTTCCCATCGAAACAGTAATAAAGGAAAAATAAATATATGCCACTACTTTATAATCACCGAACATTAATGAATATTTTATGTCTTTTTAAATCTCCCTGTTTAATTTAAAAGGGTGAAATTAAGTCTCCTTCCTGCAATATGCCAATTATCTGTAAATCAAACAATAACTTGGCCATTATGCTCCTTTTTGTTAATAGGAGAGAAGCTCATTTGAAAGCACTGAATGGCATTTGTAGACAATCTGAGGGAGAGTCCTTTCTGCCCCCTTGTGGGAAGAAGTTGCATCTCTGACAAATGACAGGTAAAATACCAAAGTAAATCATAAAACCAATCTAAAGCTCCCCAACTTTCACTAAGAGAGAAAAAGGAGGAATTTTCCCCAAGAAAGATTTTCCCCACAAGAAAAGGAACTCTTGTCTTAAGCAGGGCACAATGAGAAGAGGCTCAGATATAGGCTGGATTTCACAGCCAGGCTCTCCTTCTGCCTCTCCCTATGCTTCCCAAGTCCTTTTCTCTCTCCTCTGTGAAATGAATGAGTTGGACCAGAAACCTCTAGGACCCTTTGAACCCCTAAGTCCTACGACCCTATGGGAACACCCAAAGAGAACGAAATAAACTTGAGTTCTTTATCATGTGCACTATTCACCACTTGGGCATTTGGATTTTTCAACTGAACAAACCTTAACTTATTTTCATCTTTGTGGGTGTGTGCCATGTGAAATGTTAACAGGATCTGAGAAGCAATGAACATAACCATATGCTTCAAAGACCCCATTATTCACAAGAGCTGCTCAAGCCTTTTCATATTAAATGGACCGCTCTTCAGAAAAGCCCCTCAAGGCCATCATAAGATTTGCCACTGCATTTATCTACTTTGGTTACTGAAACAGGATCTTCTAGATTATACTGAAATTTCATTTCCCTTGTTTAAAAAAAATTTTTTTACTCTGACTACCTTCAGCACTTGAGGAACACCTAACTACGCTCCCTTTTTCTGGTAGCTGCAATATAAGGAGGGCTTTGAACAAGAACATTCTCAAATGTCAAGAACAGAAAATATCCACCATATGGGTCAGAAGTGACACTGCTCATTTTCATAGCCCTCTTCACAATAGCAACAAGAAAAAATCCATACATATGAAAAAACCTAGACAGTAGCATTGTTAATAATGGATTAAAGTTATCAATAGTTAAGATTTACTTGCCTATATAATTTGTTTAAAATGCAGAAAAGCATTAGACAAAGTTTACAACAGTATGATCTACTTCTACCCATTTCCCAGGTTGAAATCTGTCACCAGGAAGAAGTACAAAATGACGCCGATGATATTCCAATTTTAGCTCCTTACATAAAACAGCTCCTTCACTCTCGAGGGAAATCAGGCAATCCTTAGCTATAGCTTTGTTCTTAGTGTTCATTACCTGATATACCAGCAGTAGCTCAGTCAACCCTGGCACAAATCACTCCTCACAACCATCACCCTGGGCAGTTATTTGGTCTGGGAAATAACTAAGTTAAAAGCCTGATTTAGTTCCATAAAGTTTAATCCCCAAAAAAGCTGAACAATGTGGTCTGTCACTTACAATCTGGAATCCTACGCTACATGTTGCACACTGACAAAATCATGTGGCAGGTTCCTTGTTCTCAGCTTTTGGCGGGTTCATGGGCACACCCAGGGTTACTGTTTCTCTTTAGGAAGGGAGGGTTCTATGTCTAAGAGTGACTCTGGTTGGCCATTTCTGATCTGGAAATGATGCCATGCCTATAAAGTATCAGCACCCTTTTCTCTGTCCCCTCAGTCTCAGTAACCCAAATCTAAGTAGGAAACATTCTCTAAAATATATTCTGAAAACAAATGACTTTTCTCTCAACTCTTAAATATTTCTACAAATTACTCATTATTAAATCATAAAATATATTACATTTAAATGACTTCCTTTTCTATAACATTAAGTGGAGTATTTTAAGAATTATCAGGAGCTCCGATCTATCCTTCGAAGGTCGGGTCATTTAGTTTATCTACAGTAATCTTTGATGCTCCAGTTAATTAAAATTAAGAGCCCAATAATGAAACATAAAGAGAGCTTCCAGCCAGAAGAGAGAAGCCCTCTTTAACAGGGTCAACATGAGCTCTAATGAGCTCTTTCTCTTCCTTAGCTGTGAGACAGAACTCACCTCCTGGATGGTACTGCTTCCCGAGAAGTTCAAGCTGTACTCCCGCTGGACTTCTCGATGGGTGACAATCAGCATGAAGTTCTGATTTAATGACTCCTGCAGGGCACTGAAAGGGTTGAAAGAAAAACAAGGAAATCAGGGACAAGCATGTTCTAGCTTGCTGAGCAGCAAGCTACAGAACCCTCAGGAGGACCCTAACCTCGACATCGACATGTCCAGGCACAATGTGAGCATCTTGGCAGCTCTGAAAGGCAAGAAGCCATGCTGAGGATGACCAAGGGGAGCTAACCTGTTAACTCCTTCTCTACCACAGTGAGCACAGTCACTTGGCTAGAAATACTGTACCTACAAAATAAAAATTTAATGTAAAGAGCCATATGCTGTCTTCTTTTTCATTAGCACCAGTATTTATCTTCCAGTGGCTCAGATGGGCAAGAACATTTGACATGACATGTCCGACTTAAATTCAAAGAAAGCACAACTGTAGGCCAATCTTTTGAGAAGTAGATGGCAGAAGAGAAATAAAATGTTATGTCTGACCAATGCACAGCATAGGGTTAATAATAACAATGACAGCTTCCAATTATATTACCCTTTTTTTTACAAATTTTTTTTACAAAATGCTTCCCTTACAACAATCTTAAGGAGTAGATCTAGCCCCATTTTACAGATGAGGAAATAAGGTTCAGGAAAGTTACGATTTGCCCATGGTAATAAAACCATTAAAAAAGTGATCTGAATCCAAAAGGGAAGTCCAGGGAGAATGCCATGAAAAATGAGAAAAAAGTGAGCTCCCTTTCATTGAAGAAAAAAAATGGTATTGGAACATGGCAGGATGGTTTTAGGAAGGAGGCAGTCCCCGAGCTGGGTATAGAAGGAAATGATTTCAACATTGAAACTTAAATAACTTTTGAAATTCAGTGCCAACACACTGTCAAAAATATTCTTCAACCTGGGACTCAAAAATACAGAGAAATCGACTCGGTGATATTACCCTACAAGGATGTACTTTTTTCACTTTGTGAGAAAATGCCCAGTGTATATCTCCACACTTAAGGAATCCTTCCTTCCTTTTGCTAATTTTTGACCTGCACTGTGTGCTTGGGAAGTAATATATTATGATGGAAACCTGAAAGAAGTTGGCATGTTTGTTTGTGTGTGTGTGTGTGTGTGTGTGTGTGTGTGTGTGTGTTTTGGGGGGGGGAGTATTTAAATCCAAAATATTTAGGACTGGAATGATATATCACATTTGATTTAGGTCACATGATTTAGGATTTGATGATTTCACGACAGGTCACATGATTTAGGCCTATATATGGCATTGTTTAAAATATTCTCTTGAAATATTTTCTTTTATATCTCTGTGCTTTCTTACTCATTCCCCTCTGCTCACTTCCCATAAACAATAAAACTTTCCTTTTGTAACAAATAAGTCAAATAAAACAAATCAACACATTGGCTTTATCTGACAATATAGTCCACTACTTCTCTCCCAAAAACCAGGAAGGAGGGTATGCTTCAATAATAATTTCCTGAAGGTGCAAAAAGCCATTGCATTGATCAGAGTTCTAAGGAATTTCCATGTTTTCTTTTCTATAATTGTGCTCAAGGTATAAATTGTTCTCCCGGCATCCCTTCATTTGAGTATTCTCAAGTTTTTCTGAATTCTTCATATTTATAATTTCTTATGCCATAATAATATTCCCATTATATTCATGTGTCACAATTTTTCTGACATTCTCTACTTGACTGGTATCTATTTTTTTATTTACTTACTATAATACAATGTTGATATAAATATTTCCTATAATTTTACATATTACATAATATTTTGTACTCGATCTCCTGACATATATGCCTAATAGCAGCGTCATTGGATCAGAGGGTGTACATAGATTAATGGTTTGTAAAATGAAATGTCAGACTTGGCAAAATGATGATAGAGCAAAGATGGCGGAGTAGAAGGAATCAGTATAACCCAGCTTTCCTTTACTACTCTATTACTGGAACAGAGATCTAGAAAGAGCACTAGACAAAGTCATGAGTAATCCAAAGGAAAAAATACTGTAATTCTTCCCCTTTGGTCAGCACAGGGAGATGGAGAATTCCTAGGTAAGAAAGAATCATGAAGAGATTTCTAATTTGGAAAATGAACTAGTGTCTGTAGTTCAAGAAAAGGTAGCAGATATTGTAGAATAGAGACTGACTCTGTGCTATGAACAAGAGGCAGTTGTATAGGATGAATTCCTAGAGAAGATCTGCATTTAAGCAGCTACAATCCTGCTATTGCAAATCAAGACTGGAAGTCATGACAGATGATGGGCCTGAGGCCATGGACTGGACAAGGAGCAAGAGTTAAACTTGAGTAGTGGTTAAGAGACTCTGATCCTACATCAAGATCTCAGATTCCACAGTCAGGTCTGTTAGTTTAATTCAATCAAGCCGAGTTAAAAGGATAGGAAGCTCAGATTAGATGGGTTCTGTGTCTGTCTTCTTCTTCTTCTTCTTTTTTTTTTTTTATTTAAAGAAACCCAATGATGATTCCTTTTTTTTTTTTTTTAAATTAAATAACTTTTTATTGACAGAACCCATGCCAGGGTAATTTTTTACAACATTATCCCTTGCACTCACTTCTGTTCCGATTTTTCCCCTCCCTCCCTCCACCCTCTCCCCAAGATGGCAAGCAGTCCTATACATGTTAAATAGATTACAGTAGATCTTGGATACAATATATGTGTGCAGAACCGAACAGTTTTCTTGTTGCTCAGGGAGAATTGGATTTAGAAGGTATAAATAACCTGGGAAGAAAAACAAAAATGCAAGCAGTTTACATTCATTTCCTAGTGTTCTTTCTTTGGGTGTAGCTGCTTCTGTCCATCCTTGATCAATTGAAACTAAGTTAGATCTTGTCTTTGTTGAAGAAATCCACTTCCATCAGAATACATCCTCATACAGTATCGCTGTTGAGGTATATAATGATTTCCTGGTTCTGCTCATTTCGCTCAGCATCAGTTCATGTAAGTCTCGCCAATCCTCTCTGTATTCGTCCTGCTGGTCATTTCTTACAGAACAATAATATTCCATAACATTCCTATACCACAATTTACTCAACCATTCTCCAATTGATGGGCATCCATTCATTTTCCAGCTTCTGGCCACTACAAACAGGGCTGCCACAAACATTTTGACACATACAGGTCCCTTTCCCTTTTTTACTATCTCTTTGGGGTATAAGCCCAGTAGAGACACTGCTGGATCAAAGGGTATGTACAGAGTCTGATAACTTTTTGGACATAGCTCTCCAGAATGGCTGGATGTATTCACCCACCAACAATGTATCAGTATCCCTGTTTTCCCACATCCCCTCCAACATTCCGCATTATCTTTCCCTGTCATTCTAGCCAGTCTGACAGGTGTATAGTGGTATCTCAGAGTTGTCTTAATTTGCATTTCTCTGATCAATAGTGATTTGGATGTGTCTGTCTTCTTAACTAGAAGAATCTTCTAGCTAGTTAGCAGGGAATGAGGCTACCAAGGAGTTAAGAGAGTTCCAACCAGCAGCAAACTTGCAGAGGTGTCATTGGTCAATAGTTTGCAAAATTCAGAGAAGGGGAGCACTGATCAAACCTGCAATAATTCAGACTACTTTGGGGGCACTAAAAGTTTTCAGGGCCCCAAAATGAGATGTGATTGAGATCCAGAGACAGCAGTCACAGGACCAAAGAGAATAAAAAGCAGGACCAAGAAAGGCTCAGAAGTTTGCAAAGCCTGATCCCTACACAAAGTCCCAGGAAATAAGGTTGAACAAATAAGTAAACCAAAAAACACAGATTCTCACCATAAAAGCTATTATGATACCACAGCATCAAAGACAAAACCTTCTGGCAAGCAAAACAAAACAAAAACAAACTTGAAAATATCTCTAAGCAAAGCCTCAAATAAAAACCTTTCCAAAACACAAGCTAAACTAAAATTCCTGGGAGGAAGCAAGGCTTAAGTTTAAAAAAAAAAAATTAATTAATGAGAATGCTAGACAAAAGAATTGGAAAAAGAATTAACAGCTTACTACAAAAGGTACAAAAGCTCACCTAAATAACAGTTGACTCCTTGAAAATCAGAAAGGATGAAACAGACATTAATGACTCCATAGAAAACAAGAATTATTAAAACAAAGTCAAATGAAGAGCGGAAAATGGAAAACAAACAAACAAACAACTAAGAAATCTGGAAGAGGTATGATAAAGGAGTAAGACCCTAAGGCTAGCCATTCCTAAGAACCTGACCATGGGAAAAGCACAAAGCTGGCCAACAGCAGTAATTCAATACCCATTCCTTGGGTCAATAAACAGTAGAACTCCAAGATGGGAACTACCCCACCCCTACCATTCCTCAATTTTACCTCTAAACTATAATATTGGCAAATCAACCTCATCTTGGTTTCTATTTCCCCTCAAGTTATCTCCCTGATTCTGACTCTTTGCTAGATTCCCTTGGAACTTTAGCCCTCTTCAACTGGGGTCACAATTATCTCCTTGACTCTGACTCTGCTAGATTTCCCTGGAATTATCCCTCAGTCAAGGAGTAGCATAATTTCTTCTTGCTTCTGTCCCTTTGCTAAACTCCTTTGGAATAAATCTTTGCCCCTTAAAAAAGACTGAGTGTGTGAATTTTTTTACCTAACCCACTGACCAAGGGGGAACCTCTTGTAGGACAAAGACCACCAGCTCAAATAAATCAAGAAGATTCTCAGGTAGAAGCAGAAAGGAATTTTATTACAATCTCCTGAGAAAGGTGTCCCTCTCCCAACAAGCAGTCAGACAAGGAGGGGCAAGTTACATTAAACAGAGAGTGATCATTTAGGGGTCTGGGGTAACACTCTCTATAGGCTGACCCTTTGCCCTGATTAGTCAGGACAAATGACCTTACAATCTAATTCATAAATGAGGAAAAACATCTAACCAAATCACATTTTTAGGATTACTAAATTACTTTTATATGGGAATTTTAATGCCAAGGTGGCCCTAACTTAGTCTCAAAAAGAAAAGGGCTGTATGGTCCTATTCCTTGTAAATCATGTGATCTCTGGAAAAAGAAACTTGGGCCTGGGGCACAGATGAACCTTCACTCAATTTTTTAGATGTTTCCATCTTGTGAGATAGCTTTCACAGTTCACTTCATTCAACCCTAATCTTATTGGGGTGTCTTTTTCTTCAATAATCTCATAACAAAAATAACAAAACTGGAAAATAGATCAGGGACAGATGATTTAAGATCAGTGGACTTCCCATAGCTAAAAAATGGGGACAGGCTTCATATTACAAGACATTATTAAAAGAAAACTATCCAGATCTCTAAGACAGAGAGCAAAAATGAAAAAAGAATGAATCCATTCATCACCTTCAGAAAAAAACTCAAAAATATAAACTCTCAGGAATGCCATTGATAAAATACACAATTTCCATCTCAGAGAAAAGAAACAGCCAAAATAACCAGAATCACTAAAAGTTTAGCAGTTATGATTATAAAGGAGGCTGATTCTTAGAACATATTACAAAAGCCAAGAGATAAGGGCTTACAATAAAAAGTAAGTTATCCAACAAAACTAAGCATAATCACTTCTTTAAAGAAACACAAAAAGTTAAATAGGAACATGCAATCAGAAGGAACCAAATAAGGATGACAGCTTATATTCTAATAGAAAATTATACAAATGTCCTTTCAGAAGCCTATTGACAGCAGATATGACAAGGGGAATTAAATAATATACAGGGTCTGACAGTGGTTTTATTATGTTCTGAAGTTCTCAATCAAGGAAATGGAAGTAAAAAAGAAAATGCTAGGGAAAAAATAAAACAAGGATGGATAAAAGAATATTATAACAAACAGAAGAACACAATCAGGGGAATAGAATATACAGAAATAGAAGATTACAAAAACAAGCACAAGGGATGACGAAGTTGGCAATATCTGAACCTTATTTTCATCTGAACTGTTCAAAGGAGAGTACATGTACATAAAGTGTTAATATCATGTAATGAGATACAGTGAGATGGACAATAAAACGATGATAATGTACCCTTTTGAGAACTAGACAAATTAACCAAAAGGTAGACAATGGTGAAGTTAAACTGAAGAGGATTTTTAAATGGCTTAGTATCAAAGACCTCTGGTGATTACTAAATGAGAATAAAAAGAACTATACATGTATCTCAGTAGTTATAATTCCTTTGCAAAAAGTGACCCTGTATTTAGACATAAGAAACTCAAAAGAAAAAAAATCAAATATCTTTAACTGACCACAATGCAATAAAATTTATATTCATTAAAAAGCTTTTCAAGAAAGGATGAACATTAAAGATAAACTAACTTAATCATAAAGAACTGTAGTTCACAGAAACAATAGATAATTTCATTGCCTAGCAATGAGGCAACATACCAAAAGACTCAAAATAGTTCTCTGTGAAAATTTCATTTTGCTAAGCATTTTTCCCGATGAAATAGAGAAAGAACAGATTAATGAAATGAGCATGCAACAAAAAAAACCAAGAACAACAAATCAGAGCAAACAGACAAAATTTAAAGAAAAAATTATTTTTTAAAAGATAGAACCTTCTCTAATTTGAGAAAAACAAAGAAGGAAACTTGGAAATATCCTGGAAATATATGGATCACACTATACAAAAATTTTTTACAGAAATAAAAGCCTTTTCTATGCAGTCTTCTAAGAGAGGGAAGGAGGGAAGGAAGGAGGGAAGGAGGCGAGAAGAAAGGGGAGTAAGTCAGTCAATAAACATTTATTTTATCTATTTTGTGCCAAGCTCTGCTAAGTATTGAAATGAGCACAAAGATAAAAATAAAACTATTGATTTTCAATAATAGTATCTATGGTGGTAAACTTAAAGAACCCAAGTTAACTACTAAAAAAGTTTCAGGAAAGTAGCAGCATACAAAGTAAATCCATATAAATCACCATTTCTGTATATTACCAATAAAATACAACAGGAAGAAATAGAAAGAGAAGATAGGAAGCAAAATTCAATTTAAATAAATTACAAAATATATAAAATATTTGGGAATCTTCCTGCTAAGACATATCCTGAATATAAATGGTTCATACTATACAAAAACTTTTTACAGAAATAAAAGCCTTTTCTGCTCAATCTTCTAAAACTCTAAATTGCAGAGTAGGTGGAAGAAAGAGTTTTCTCAACTCCAGGGCTCCATGTGCCAACAACATCATATACCAATTCCTACCCCTGGTCCTTAATTGGCCACCTTGCTATTCCTCATAAAGACCATTCCACTTTCTGTTCTCAGGCCTAGAATGCAGTCCCTCTTCTCAGTCTCTTAGAATACCTTGTATCACACAAATCTCTATTCAAACATCTTTTCTCACCTTCTCCTGCCTCAGCCCTCCACTGCTACTACTCTTCTTCACTCCCCTGTAATTATGTTTTATATATTTTGAATATACTTATGTAAGAAAAATACAATTAATTAAATCACTTCGATTAGACACTTAGATATACATGTTGCTTCTCATCCCTGCTCCCTTACCCAATATAAACTCCTTCAATGTATAAGAATTGTTTCATTTTTGTCTTTGTATCCTGATACTTTGAGCACAGTACCTGGGACTGAGCAGGTTCTTGATAGATCTTTGTTGATTTAAGCTGCCAATTATTTTGATTAATTCTTTATTGAATTGCTAGGATTTAAATAAACCATCATATCATCTGCAAACAAAGATAATTTTGTCTATTTACCTTATTTATTCCCCCAATTTCTTTTTCTTGTTTTACTGCTCTATTGTGCATTTCTACAACTGTATCCAATAACAACAATAACAATGGAGATTTTGCATCTTCATCAAACGGATTTTAGTGTTCCCTTAAACCAAAATAACAGTGGCTCTTGTATTTAAATAAATTGTTCATCATATTAAAAAGAAAGGATAGTCTATCAGAAAAAGGTTTTAGAGTCAGGTCTTGGGCTTAAAACCTGCCTCTATCACTTTCTACTGGTAAAGTTCTCTAGATTCTCTTAGAATGGTGTGTATGTGTGTGTGTGCCTGTGTACATGTGTGTGTAAGAGCGAGACAGAGAGAGTAAGAGATAGTGCAAGTGCATCCTCCTGTATGTGAACTAACTGATATGTAAAAATATTTATGATATTATGATTCTAGGAAAGGTTCATTTATTCCTATGGTTTTAATTTTTAAAAAATAAATGATGCTGTATTTTGCCAAAGCTTTTGTTTTTCCTGCATCTATTGATATATTGATCAATAGATATAAGTATTGTAATTTTTAAAATTGTTATTAATATGGTGAATCATAATAGTAAAAACAAATTGTGTTTAAGATTTTCTAGTTATGAACTATATCCTTGCCTTCAATTGGTAATAGTGAATAATTTCCTTAATATATTGCTAGAAATACTTTGTGAATATTATGAATATTTTTACATTCATGCTCATTAGTGATAATGTCCATAGTCTTCTTTCTCAGTCTGATCTCACTACCTTGGGTCTCACCAGCCCCATTCAAATAACTATAGAGTGTCTGAGCCAGGATTCAAACTCAATCTTTTGTATTTCCTCATTAACTTTTACTGGTATTTTCTCTTATCCCACCACAGTACTGCATGTGTCCTTTTTCTTCCCCTCCTCCTCCAATGAAGAAGAAAATGCCTCGTTTTTAACGGGTCAAATCTTTACATAAAAGTGACAGATAAGTCAACCAATAAATGGATAAGCTAAGGAAGTCAGTAGAAATGCAAGTAATCAATCAAAAGGCATTGAAGTGCTAGGTATAACTCTATGTATATCTGATGGCTCCTATCAGGTTAGTACTTGACTAAAAGACTTGGAAAATACCAAAATAAAGCATAAAGTATTATCCACAGTGATTCACATAGTAAGATAGCTTTGAGTTCATAGGATTCCAGAATATGTAAATAATTAGCCTTAACCATCTTTGAGGTCATCTAGTCTACCCTACTCATTTAATCCTTGACCACAAACAAGTTTCTTCCTCTCTGAGTGTCTCAGTTTCCTCCATGGGATCCCAGAGGTCTTGGAGGGATATAAGGTGAAAGAAACTGAAATAAGAGTTAGAAAGGTCTTAAGGAACCAAACAGAGGATTTCGTATTTGATCCTGGAAAATTTGTCACTGGTTTGAGTCCTGTTTGACTTTTTGTGACTCCTTTTGGAGTTTTCTTGACAAAGCTTCTGGAGTGGTTTGTGACTTCCTTCTCCAGCTCATTTTACAGATCAGGAGCTAAGGCAGAGCCCCAGGGTCATACCGTACATGTGTGAGATCAAATTTGAACAAAGGAAAATGAGTCTCTATTGTGGCACTTAGAAAATAACTGGTCTGGAAAATAACTTCAGCTTATATTATGTACCTCTTGTGCAGTATTCTCAAGACGATTGTTCTAGTCTCTATTCATTCTCTCTTTCTACATCTTCCATTCCTCTATTTTTTCTTTCCTTGCTTCCTCCTCCTTCCCTAGTGGATAAAAACGCTGAATTTGGCATCAGGAAGATGTGGGTTAAAGTCCTGCCTCTGATGCTCACAAGCCAAGTGATCCCTGGTGAATTCCTTAGCTTCTCCCGACCTTTGTTTCCCCATCTATGGGAATGAAAATGATAGCACTATCTCTCAGGTCTGTAGTGAAGACCAAGAGAGAAAACATCCATAAAACACTTTGAAATCCCCAAAGCTCTATAGAAATGGTAGCTAGCTTAAAAATATTTCTACTTCTATTTGTCTATTTCCAAGTCTAGTCCATTATGAATACTTATCAGTAGTGCTGCAATATTAGATGGAGCTGGGATAAAACTTCCTTGTCTCAGCCTCTCCAAGGATAACAAATGCACTCAAAGAGCTCATATTCAGAGCACCAAACACAAAGCTAGGGATCATAGCTTTTCCACATGCTAGGTGAGAAAGTCTCTTGAAGAAAGTAAGATTTGAGGAGCTGAATCTCTAAGAGAGCTAGGAGGCCGAAATAAGCAACCAATTCAAAGGTATGGAATCAGAGGACAGAGGGCCTTTTGGGAGAAATAGAAAGGAGGCCAGTGTTACTGGAATATAGAATAAGTAGAAAGAAGTCAATTATAAGAAGACTGGAAAGGTTTAGGAAGAAAAGGTTTCAAACAGATGAGTTTATATTCAATCTTGAAGGTACAGGAAACTACCACCTGGAATTCTCATTAATTCAACATTAATATACACAAAGACAAAAACTAAAAATTCTTCAATCAATGTATGTTCAAGCAAAGTAGCGGTTTGGTCATGTATACTTATTGTGTATCTAATTTATATTTTAATATAGTTAACATCTACTGGTCATCCTGCCATCTGGGGGAGGAGATGGGGGGAAAGAGGGGAAAAATTGGAACAAGAGGTTTGGCAATTGTCAATGCTGTAAAGTTACCCATATATATAACCTGTAAATAAAAGGCTATTAAATTAAAAAAAAAAAAATGTATGTTCAATTGGGAGGAAAATTTAATTAGAAACTATATATGTATACACACACACACACACACACACAGAGTGTTTTGTGGTTTGTAAAAAAAAAAAAAAAAATTACATTTAATTCTCAAAAAGACCTTGGGAAATGCTATTATTTTTACCTCCATGTTACAGATGAGGAAATGTCTGAGGTCAAAATTGAACTCAGATATTCCTTTTTTTTTTTTTTTTTTGAACTCAGATTTTCTTGATACCAGTTCCCGTGCTCTAACTGACCTATAACCTAGCTGCCCCAATATGTACAAAGAAAATTATATACAAAAAAATTTAATATATAAAGTAATTTCCAGGGGAGAATGCTAGTACTGGGCAGTCAGGGCTGAGCTTCAAAGGAAGTTAGGAGAGTCTCTGAGGCAGGATGGGATGGTGCTTGCCAAGGTATGGAGATGAAGGATGGAGATGGATGCTTCCTCCTCCATGGAGGAGGAAGAGCAAATCACCTGCTGAAGAGCACCAGAGCATATGAGGAGGAACTCCCCATGCAAGAAGCCTACAAAGCAGTTTCCACTCTTGACACCTCTCAGAATCATTTCCTTCTTTCAAGTGCAGCACCAAGGCCAACTCCTCCATGAAACTTCCTGGTGGCCTCATCATTTATGCTCCCTCCAGTTGAATTACTTTCTATTTTGTGAATTTTAACTCACTATGTCCTTCCACCACCTTATTCAAGCAAACAATCAATCAGTAAACATCCATTAAGTACCTTCTATGTGTCAAGATGAAGAATATATGTTCTTTGAGGGCATTCATTAATTTTTAACTTCATTTTTTTTTTTTTTACTAATATATCTACACCTGGCACAGATGTAAAAAAAAGTATTTAATAAATGCTTGTTGGAAAACCAAATGAAGAACAATTCCATGGTCAGGTTCATGGCTACAGATGATTGTGTTAGCTGCTGTATAGAAGGCAGCCCTCAGAGGTGAAGAGGTCTTGGCCTTTGTGAATGTACAGGAGGTAATAAGAAGAGAGAAGATGTGGAAGAATTAACTGGCTGGAGATAAGAAAGGAGTAAGAGGGAAGAATCAAGGATCCTAGGATCACCTATGTCATGCCTGCCATCAAAGCCACTCCATCACTTTGCAGCTTAGGAAATGAAGGAAGGACAACTAAGTTGGAAGGGAAAGAGCCAGTATTTGAAGCAAGTGTCTATGGCTCTCTCTTCCTCTTACTCTGCTGCCTCTTCCAAGACTGAAGAAATAAACCTTAATAACCAGGAGAATGATGGTGTTCTCAACAAAAACAGACAGTATGAAGGAGAGGCGGGATTAAGGGAGAACAAAATAAGTTTGGTTTGGAGCATACTAAATATAAGATGCCAACGGGTCATCAGGAAAAGAGGTTTCACAGGGAGCTTGATGGCGCAGGATTGGAATACAATGGAGAGTCAAGTCTTAAGTGTGTAAATTTGAGAGTCCTCTGACAATACAGAGGAAGGATGATATAGAGAAAGATGAAGCTCCAACGAGGGAGCGAAGAGCAGTCAGACAGGAAGAGAAGCAAGAGTCACTTAAGTCAAGAGAAGAGAAAGCATACAGAAGGAGGAAGCTGTGTTATCAACAGCACCTAACTTCATTGATCAAGTAGGATGAGGAATAAGAGATGCTCACTGCCTATAAGAATTAAAAGAGAGTTTGCAGAAAAGTTTTAGTCAGAAATTAGGTTTGAAAGGCTTGAAAAGTGAGTGATAAGATGGAGTAAGTAAGAATTTAAACTGGAAAGAAAGATTCAATAGCTGGAAGGAACAGCAGAATAAAAAAAAGCTTATTAGGATGGAAAAACTAGACCTTTTTTTTTTTGGGGGGGGGGGTGGAGCAGACAAGAAAACACCAGGAAGAAAGGAATTACCCTTGAAAAAGAGGGAATAATTTATGGAGTAAATTTTGGGAGGGGAAAGGAAAAAATGGGATTATGGATATAGGTAAAGGTCTTGGTCTTCAGAGAAGAGTCATCTCTTCCTTAGGGACAAAAGCAAAGACAGAAACGCTGAGTTAAAATGTATAGGATTTTTGAGGTGTTTGATAATGTAGATAGATGATGACTCTTATGATGGATGATCTTGACTTTCTCAAAAAAGGCAGCAAAGATATCTGCTGTAGAGAAACGGATCTTGGCTTGAAGAGAGACAAGAAGCTTTGGAATACTAAGCAGCTAAGAGAGGTAGTAAAGAAAGTCCATTAGGGAAGGATAAAAAGAAATCTTTATGATTGTTCAGCACTAGAAATAAAATTTTAATTTAGACGATAGTTCCTGCATTTAGTTGTCTAGTAAGGGGACATAACACCAACCCAAATAGCCAGATGACACAGCACGTGAAATGAAGTGTGAACAGAAAATGTCATTACTGGTCAAGGATCCATGGGAAACACAGTAGGAATATAAGAAGTGAAATTTGTTAATCAACATTTTCTTTTACTTTTCCAAAATTTATTTTATTTTCAACTTAGAAAACAAAGGCCTTTCCATATCATAGCACAATTTAAAAAAAAAAAAAAAAAAAAAAAGGTGATCGCACATGAAACTACAAATATATCATGTATATTACTTATTATTTGTTCCAAAATATAAAACAAAGTTATCATGCAATTTTTTTTCCCATTCTTTTCTTCCTTTCCCCACCTCCCAACCATGAAAATGGCTACCATTATATACAAATGGGTGTGGATATATTGGTGTGTGTGTATATATATGTATGTAAAATAATTCTATACATATTTTTATTTATCAATTCTTTCTCTAGATGCACATAATGTCTCTATATTTTTAATTTGTGTATTTACAGTAGTCAAATGACTTAGTAGCTTTAAGGTCATTCTATATATATTATACACATAGATATACACTCACATATATATGTATGTATAAAGCTTTTTATTTTCAAAACACATGCACAGTGTTCAACATTCACCCCTGCAAAATCTTGTGTTCCAAAAATTTTTTTCCTCCCTCCCCTAGACGGCAAGTAATCCAAAATATGTTAAACATGTGCAATTCTTCTGTATGTATTTTTGCAATTATCATGCTGCACAGGAAAAATCAGTTAAGCAACATTCTTTAAGAGTCACTCGGTACATGCCACACCTGGGCCCTGGGAGCCTGGTGATTTGTGCAGTTATTTATACTGATGTCCTCCTCTGATACTTTGTAATGTCACAGAGGTTGCTTCAAAGAGTCTGGGGACAGACTATAGAGATGTTTGGAGTCTAATAAGGACTGGACTAGGTCAATAAAAGGCTTTCATCACCAAACTGGCCATATGAAGGCCAGCTCTGCAACACACTGGATGAAGGTTTTGCATCTGAATTCAAATCTCGTCTCAGACACTTTGTACCTGTGAGTTCTGGGGCAAGCCACTTAACCTCAATCTGCTTCCATTTCCTGAGACCACACTGATAAAGTGTTTAGTGGCCTGAAACACAGGAGGTACTGAAAAAACACTTGCTTGCTTTCTGCTCTCTTTCCTGAAGATGCACTATCTTTCTCAGCATGCATGAATTCCATCTACTACACTATGGAAAATCCATCAAACAGGTGAAATAAAGATTTATGAGTGAAATCAGTGTTTCTTAATGATTAGTAGGAGAAAAATTAGTGAGAGATATGGAGGAAAGATGTCAAGAAATATTTAGCACATGCCAAAGGCAAAGTTTAATGAAAATGTGATTATGGATAAAAATAATTCTCCCCTCTACTCTGAGCCCCCAAGTGAAGTAAATCCCACTACTGGATCTTGTTAATCCCTTAAAAACTAAGCATGTGGTAGCTTTGTTCACTTAACTGTATTATATTAACTGTATCATATTTCCTTTATGACCTTGAGCAAGTATTTTAACCTCAGTTTTCCTTTTTTTCTGCCTGTAAAAGGAGGGAGATGCCCAGTTTCTTCTAGCCATACCCTTTATCATGAAGATGTCAAACATTTCCCCCTATTTAGAATAAGCCATCCCACTTCAGAATAGCAGGTTCCACAAAATTATTTGCACTTCAGCAAATCACCTTTCCTTCTACTTCCTTGACCAAGCATATCAATTTGAATACTTTAAAGTGACAGGGATATGAACCCATTTTCCAGACATTAAGTGTCTAAAACAATCCAATGATAACAGAACTCAACAGTAGAATTGAGAAGGAAATCCTTGGCAGATGGTCTCGCCAACTCCCTTTTTATTTGACTTTCGAACAGAAGATTCTCTTTCTGATCATTTTTGGATTCAAGGTTGGAAGATATGTTCCAAATTAATTTTTAGCATTTTAGCAAGAACACGGCAGGTGATTGGCAAACATCTAATTTCTAATGACTATCAATTAATTTCAATTCATTAGCTATTTAAGCTTCAGCTGCTTGAAATTATCTTTCAGGTTTCTGCCTTCTACTCAGTAGGTACTCAATAAATATTCACTGATAAAAGAAAAGGATAGATGGAAAGGAAAATTTAAGCTTCATGAAGTGATGAGCACTTATGGTCAAAATAAAAGCTAATTCCTCTACCAAATATATCAGCCCTCTCATTTTAAAGTTGCCCGTCTTCTCCTGCCAAATTTCATCCTTGGACCAGTCCCACCATTGACTGAATTTCTCAAAGAAAATCATGGAACCAGGGAAACTGAACATCCAAAAAGTTTAAGTCTGCCCTTGTTGCCCCACTGTACTCCAGTGCCTCCCCATGACCTGCAGAAACAAATACGAAATCCACTGTTGCCCATTTCAAGCCCTTTATATCTGCCTCTCCTCCCCATCTGTAGAGTTCCCACACCTCACTACTGTCCCCATATTTCTCAATCCATATCACCAATGGCACTCCAAGTGTTTTCTCTGGCTGTCCCCTATCCCTGGACTCTCTCCCTTCTCATTTTGGCCTCTTGGCTTGCTTCAAGTCTCCACTAAGCCCTTATCTTGTACAAGAAATTTCTCCTCCTTAACTTCCTCACCCTTCTCTCTGCTGATTTCCTCCACTCCATGACATGCATATGTTGCTCACTTCCAGTTCGTTGTGTCACACTGCAAGATCCTTGACAGCCGGGGCCTGGGATTTGGTCTGGACCTTTTTCTGTGCTCCTGGGTTGTAGCACAGTGCCCACTATGTATCAGGAGCTACCAAACATGCCTGCTGACTTGATTTAGGTAAAATTCTGACTGTCAACCAGAAGATATGCACTCAAGGCCCTGCTCTGACACTCATCAGACGTAACCTTGGCAAAGTGCCCTCACCTCAGGGCCAAGTTTCCCACCTATAAATTGATAGCGACAATCCTTGTGGCCCAAGAGCCACCATATAGGAAAGTTCTTCATAAAATGTGAAATACACTTATAGAGACAGGAGGTCTTTGTGAAAGACAGTATAGCACAGTGGCCTGAGTGCAAGTGATGTGGTCCAGAATCTTGGCCTGATCAAGATTCTATGGATTTGGTCAAATTAATTCTTTTTTCTGAGATTCTTTTTTTTTTTTTTTTATCTGCAAAATGAGAAGCACAATTCTTACACCAGCAACTTAATAGGACTATTGTGAAGAGATACTTCATAACTCTGAAGAATTATGAGTAGCTGAGGTCTCTTGGATTCAAAAAACTGATTTGATAAAAAGGCTGGATTTGGAGTCAGAAGACCAGGATTCAAACACCAACTGTACTGTTTAGCTTGTGGGTCACCTTGGACACATCACTTGACTTTTCTAGACCTCAGTAGTCTCTTTTACAAACTGGGTAGTTTGAAATGAATCAAAGTTTTCAATCAATCCTAAATTATACTTCTGTGATTCCTCCCCAACACACTATTTTGGTAACTGGAAGGATGAGAGGTTTGAGCAACAAAATGATAAAAACAAATCTTTTTAGTACAAATAGGACTTGGGGGAATTTTAAAGTTATTATTTAATTTTCTTGAGTGTCTGCTGACACATTTAAGATTTTTGCCAAGAAATCGTATATCTTCGTTCCAGTCATTTGTGGTGGAGATGGGGAAAGTATTAACACCAATATCAGTATCTTAACTCTACTGTTTCATTCCCGCTGTGTGTGCTATTTCTTCTCTTGCTCCTAGGTATTTTTTAACAAGCCATTATCAATTGAGAAGTTTGGTTTAAAGCATCCATTCCTGTTTGGTTTTTAATGAACGTACAACTTAGGCAACAATAGGAGTTCATTTCAAATCAGTACATTTCAAATATTGTATGAAAAATTTAGATGATAATTATAATTTGAATTTCCTGCCAGGTTTTTTATCACCATTTTACAAATTCCATCTTCTTACTGAGATGCAACACCCCAAGATGATTCCTGTCTGTCTTTTGTCCTCTCGGAAAATCCTTTGTGATCGCCAGTGATTTGATTACAACCTCAATTCTCAAGACTGAAAATGAAATGCTATGACACATAACATAACCTTCCCTTTTGAACTTGTGGGGTTACACAGACTGCTATCAACAGAAGCCCAAATTCACTATAATTACAGATTATTTACATTAAAACAAAATCAGAAATCGATATGTAAATGTAATGTTTGTTGTAGCTAATACAGCAGGCGATGACAGATTAGGTTCACACAGCAATCCATGGAAATATATGGCAAATATGCAAATGAGCTGAAGCTTCACTGTTTACATTGGGCTACATTTCAAACTTTGGGATTTTTAAATTGTCTCATGAGCAGACATTAAAAAAAATAAAACATTAGTTTTTCCAATAGTCATGCTACTGGAGCTTTTCATAGAGCTGGAGCTGGGATTTGCCCCTGTCCAGCTAAACAGACACATAATACTAACAATTCTGCCCAGCAGATTACATCATTCTTAATTAACACTCTGCTACAGTTGTTAACATCCGCCTAGACACCATGTCACCATCCCACCCCTCCCCCACCTCCCCCAAAGCTCTGTAACAATCTTAAAACCATGTTTAACAAAGGTTGGCCTCTTACACTGCAGTTACTTTTAATTGCTTTCTCTGCTGGCAATTAGATACTCTGAGCTAAGTAAACTCTGGGCTTAGTGCATTACTTCATAATTTTGGAATAAAGATCCTCAAGTGCAAGAGATCCTGAGATTTACCTTAAGGGTTCACCTCATCATTAGTTTCAATTGGTCAGGGGGGATAATTAGCACAGAGAGGAATCGTGATCCATCTAGACCTTCAGAGCCAAACTGGCCTAACACTCCCCAAAGCAGCACCATGGGCACCTGCTGGCAGAGCCTTTCTAATGGCATAGGCAGGTTCTGCCAAGAACATTACAAAAGGCAGCATTACAGGAGGTCACTGAGACTCAAAGGAAGAATGTAAAAGGGATGACAAGTCAACTGATGCTCAGGGGCTAGTGTCTGACCATGTGACAACTAACTAGAAGTAAATTTGCTGGCATTATGGTATAATGTGAGAAATGACATAATGATATTATTGGAAACACTGGGGCGCACAATATTATGAAGCTATGGCAGGGAGGGAGGAAGGGAGGAAGGGAGGAAGGAAGGGAGGAAGGAAGGAAGGAAGGAAGGAAGGAAGGAAGGAAGGAAGGAAGGAAGATAAAGAAAGAGAAGAGAGAGAGAGAGAGAGAGAGAGAGAAACATCTAACTATGTTAACTGTAGAGAGAGGTATCTATATATCTAAGGCTAGATTTTTCAATCAAGTCAATTCTAGGCATCCTAAGGTTGGAACTATAACCAAGGTTTGCAAGCCCTAACAAAAAGAAAAGGCATTGCAGCCATATTTATTGTGGTCTTATGGATTACTGGCCAAATTCCTTATTGTCCATTAACTCAACAATAGAGAATGCCTGCAGTCTTTTTCAAAGTCTGATGCTAACAAGCTAATCTCCGTAGTCACTGACCTATCAGTAGGCAGTAAACTGTATAACTGGGTTTGTTATATCTCGTCAATTAGATGTGTTTTGATCTCCATTGATGCTTTAATTGGAGGCAAGTTTCCCCTTTCATCCAGAATGTAGGACTTCAGGGAGATGTCCTCTCCTTCAAATTAGCCACTTTTAAGTGGCCCCTAATTAACCAACGTTTGCCAACCCAACATGCCAAATTTCATCTTTATAAAATACAGCACCAACTCCCATTAGGGATTAAGTTTAAAGTGTACAATAGTCACAATCGTATATTTAAATTCCAATATTCATCAAGACATTCCCCAAGAATGTAGGCGTCTTCTAGGAAGAAGAAACAAGGTACTATTCCTATCATCTTGTCAGTGATTTGAAATACTTGAAATAAAAAATATCTTTCACAAATGGGATTTATAAAAACAGTGACCTTACTGGAGAGTTTGGGAGGAAAGGGCTAGGACGAAGAGGAATAACAGGTCCTGTAAGGATATTTAAATATACTCATTCAGAATTCCTACAGAATGAGGAGATGGTTTTATTTTTTGTTTTTGAATTTCCACTGCTTAGCCCAGAGCCTGGCACAGAGTCACACAAGCTTTAAAACATTCATTTGGAATTGAGCAAACATTTATCTACATTAATAACTCACACTACTCTCCAACTTTAAAATGTACAAAGTACTTTTCTCATGAAAATGCTTTGAGACTCGGTGCCAGTATGATTATTTCCATTTTACAGAGCAAGAAACTAAGGCTCAGAAAGATGCAATGTCTAGTCTGGTCACTGGGTCAGATGGTGTTGAAGCTGGGATTGGAATCCAAAGCCCAGAATTGTTGTCATTCACGTGCCTAGTATGTGTGAGGTTCTGAGCTCACCAAAAAGGGTCACTGCAGGATGGGAGTGCTTCCAAGGCTTACCCTCAGAAGGGGCAGGCAATCTGAGACTCAAGCAACCCACGAGCATTTCTGCACTGCTTCCCAGAGACCGTATTTCCATGACAGAACCCCATCCTGACTAAGCACAACCTATGCAGGCTCCAGCCAGGCTCTCTCTCCTCTATCCTTCTCGCTTTCTGGTTCCAAACCACATTCAAATCAATACTGCCCCTGTCCCTGAGGAGGGGTCCACCTACTCCCCCGAGCCCCACTCACCATACAAACTGTTTGCCCACTGGCACATTTTCAACAATAACTTGTGGGCAAAACATGCTGTGAGGAATATCATTAAATGTGTGATCAGAAATGAAGGTTGAATGATCGAATGCTGAAAGAGAGGCCGGCAGATGGAGCATCCTAGCGTTGCAAGTATCTACTACAAGTCAAAATGCCCAAAGAAGTCATTCTTTCAGGAGGCTGCGTGGACAATTAACCCAGATCATTTTGTCTAAAGTGCCTACCCCATGTCAGGCACTGAGGACTTAGAGAGAAAAAATCCCTTTTCCCAAAGAGTTTAAATTCCCTCAAGCAGACAATACATTTACAGAAATAGAGAGATGAAAGATAGAAGCAGTGGGAGACAACAGAAGAGAAATGGAAAAGAGGACAAATAGACCCAGAGTCATTTTGTTGAGAGAAGGAGCTCCAGAGCCCCATCCAGCTGCTGGCTCTACAATGCAAAGCTTTTCTGCACCAGATCCATCCCTTTCTAGTTTCCAAACCCAAAAATGTTCAGAGCGCATCTGCAACCTAGAGACTGAGGCAGTGTGGCAAAATGGTTAGAGGGCCAGCCTCTGAATTACGATGACATGGCTTCCAGTCCTGGCTCTGACACAAGCTTGTAGTAACTGCTGTCAAACCACTTTATCTCCCCATGCCCCAACGACTCCCTAAAATTACCAGTGACATCGAACTTCCCGCCATGCCATGGGTATGAACAAAAGAACACATGGATGCCCATCTCCACACATGCATTTCGATCTTAAAGCCATGGTAGAAAACCTTTTCCATTTGCCTTGAGGTGGCCAGGGGCCCCTGACCTGGAAACAGGGAGCCCTGGAAGCAGGGACCCCTGTGCGGCCTCCTACCCTAGCTCCATGACTCAGGGCAGATCATGTAACCTCTGTCTGCCTCAGGTTCCCTCCCAGGTCCTTGTGAGGATCAAATGGAATAATATTTGTAATATTTGTCCGGCACAATGCCTGTCACAGAGCAGGTGCTACAAAAATACACATGTACTAAAGTTTTACACAGACAATAACAATTCTTGCCTAGGTTTACAGGAGAATTACACATAACAAGATGGAATAGTGGAGCTTCAGTCTGTAGTGTTAGGAGGGAGGAAAGTCACTTAAGTGACAAGTTCATCAAAGTACTTTATTTCATGTCAGTATCAGTTACAGCAAATGTCTTTAGAGTCAATTTTTCCCCCTTCCATTATTCCTGTGTATCTGTCTAGTGTGTAGATAAAAGAGAGTAAGATACACAGACAAGACTCTCAGACAAACCCAAAAGAAGCTCCAAGAACTTATAGCTTGCTTGGGGAGATATTCATATAAAATTATTTAAAAGTATCATCATCATACTTTTACATTTGACTAGAGCTTTCCAGCTACAAGGCCCTTTAATATCTATTTAACTCCTCAGGATAACTGTTGGGAAGGTAAATATTATACTATTTTCCCAATGCAATAAATGAGGTCCAGAGAAGAAAGAATTGTGAGAGGTCATGTGGTTACAACTGTAAGAAAACTGAGAGGTCAACCTCCTCCTTTTTCAGATACAAAACGCTAAGGAAAGAACTGGCCCATGCAAGGTCACAGATGGGAAGGAGAAGAGGCAGACTCTGAAGCAAGGTTTCAGACCCTGGAGTAGACTTCCTCCGAACTGCACTGGAGCTTATAAGCAGCCTCTACCATCAGTCCAGGACATGTAGACACGGAAGGGACCCGCTCAATGGCTATCCAGGTCCAACCTAGATTAGAAAAGGAATCTCCAGCATATCATACTCAGAAAATGGTGGAAAGTGGAAAGAATGCAAGGTTTAAAAGGCTCAGGATTGGAGTTCAGATCTTGCTTCTAATCGAAAGGGGCCCGGCCAAGATCCACAGTGGGGGTGGGCAGAGTGGGGCAAGAGAGTGGCAAAGCGACAAGAGGGAGGCTGCTGTTTGGTTAAAAGCAGTGAGCCTCCAGAACGGGTGAAGATCTATTTATTGCAAACTTTTCACAATGGCATCATCCTTCAAAACATGCCTGTGATCACTCTAGCTATTTGATCTTTAGTACAATTACTTAAGGGTCATATGCAATGTATTAACAGATTGAAGAAATTATTTTATTTAGTACTTAATGTATAATTAATCATATTAAGGATATTTTTTAATGAACTTTTCCATGGCATTTCAATATGTTTTACATTCAAAGTCAGGTATTTGAATTATACTAGTTTTTATAACCTATTTTAGAAGAAAATAAAATTTATAGATGCAAAGTGAGAAACATAAACTAAGCCCTGTGTACATTTAAGTCAAAATACTTCTCAGGGAAAGCTATCACTTAAAAAACTGAAGGGGAAAACATATTGTTCAATTTTTTACATAACTGCAAATTGGTTTGTCAGCCTATGAGATCTCAGTGAGTCCTCTACCTCTGCAGGTGAACAAGGAGAACCCTTGTTATTCAGGCTTGTTTTGTATCCCTTGAACATTTTATAAATAAAAAGTTCTAATTTAGTTATTAAAGAAAAAAATCTTGTGTCTAGTCAGAAAGTAGTTCTGTGAGGAAGATCTAAGTTAAAATCCTGCCACAGACACTACTTAGGGAGCCTGCTTAAGTAAGTCACTCAACCTCTATTAGCCTCAGTTTTCTTATCTGTAAAATGGGGATAATACTGTCACCTACTTCTCAAGTTTATATTAAGGATCAATGAGATGGCAGACAGATATAGAAATGGATAGATACTAGCTATTTTTATTATTCCATAACCCTGGACAAAATATTTCACCTCTTGCTGCCTGCCTGCCCTTTTTCTCCTCTGGTTCGGCCACTGTTCTGGAGCACATATTGCACTATTGCAATACCCTTCTGATGTGTGGATCTGCCTCTAGTCTTCCCCACTCCAATCCATCTTTTATTTCAACCATCAAAGTGATTTTCCTGAAGTGCAGGTCCAACCACGTCAGTTCCTGTGTTTCTCTCTCTTTCTCTTACATACGACATGTACACATGCACATACATATAATGGGTACCAGCCACTCAATAAACTCCATTGGTTCCCTCCAGGATCAAATATGAAATCCTATTTATTATTCAAAATCCTTCATAACAAGGCCCTTCAGCCTGCAACCTTTTGGTCTTCTGACACCTTCTAGTACAAAACCATTCATCTCTCAACCCTGGGTATTTTTTCTGCCTCCCACACTTACAATGCTCTCTTACCTCATTTTTGTCTCCTGTCTTTTCTGGCTTCTTTCAAGTACGAATGAAAATCCCATATTCTACAGGAAGCCTTTTCCAACTCCTTTTAATTTCAATACCTTCTCTTTTTAATTATTTTCCAGTTTCCCTGTATAGAGCTTGTTTGTTTGTACCTATCTATTTGCTTCCCCATTAAACTATATGCTACTTGAAGACAGGACTAGCTTTTGCCTCTTTTCAAATTAAAATTCAAAATCCTCAGAGCTTAGCACACTGCCTGGTACATAAAGTAGGCACTTATTAAATATTTACTGATTGATTAATGTCATTTACTAATCACAATGCAAAAAAAATACATATTCAATAAAGAAAGCATTTCAAAATCACTGAAAACTCGGGTACTTCCAAGTCATGTGAAAAACAAGATGGCAGACTAGATATTTTCTCCCAATCCACAAAACTCTCCAAAACAAAAATATAAAGCAACTTCAGTTGTCTCCATGGTCTAAAGCACCAAAACTCACAGGAAGGTGAAAAACCTATTTCCCCCAAACAGGAACGGATTCTCACTGACCCTAAGCTCACTGAGCTCACTCCCCCACCTCTCTTGCTGCCAGCAAAAAAGCTACCCTCATAGACCCAAGGACATGGCCTAGGCTTATACCCAGATTCACCCTTGAACCCTATTCCCGTGCTCTCTCTCTAGTACCTTGGAGACTTCAGCTCCGGGCTGCAGGAGTGAGCTCGAGCCCTGAGAGTCTTTTGGCTGTATCCAGGGGTAGCCCCCCAAGTCCTAGGGCCAGGGAAAGCAAGCTCTGAACTACTGGGGCCAGGAAAAAGGACTGAGGAATAGAGGATGTGACCGAGGCTAGGTCACTGAACCTAACTATGGCCAATCACCTGTAAGTTACTTGGGACATAGACCAAGGCTGGGAAACCATGAAATTCCCATTGTGGGAAGAGGTGCGTTGAGATCTAATCCCTGAGGAAACCACAATAAGACTGAAGGGAATCAGAAGTGAGCAATAAGGAAAACGGGGAGAGAGACAGCAGAAAGTACCAAAGATTTCAGGAAGAAAACTCAAACTTGAACATAAACAGATAAAAGTAAAAACAAAACAAAACAAAACACTAATAGAAGAAACTATGGCCTCCAGATCTAGCCAACAAGTTGAGGCATTTATGAACAAATACTGTGAAACAAAGGAAAATGACCCAACAGTTGATGAGATACAGGACCTTGTGGAATATAAAGGAAATGTGGAACCACAACAGGTTGTCTGTAAGTGACTCAAAAGAAAAATGAGAATTGAGAGCAGACTTTACAGCCTACACAACAAAAACAACAAACAAAATAGGAAAACTTGAATCTGTAACAATGAGCCTCACCAACGAAACAAAAAAGAAAACAATATTTGGGAATTCAAATACAAAGAACTAAAGGACAATCTAGAAGAAAAAGGGCAAAAAACATTAACAATAACATTAAAGGCAGAATGCACAAAGACAATTTGGGATCAACTTAGGATCACAGTTCTCCCAAAAGAATACAACAAGGATCACAGTTCTCCCAAAAGAATACAAGAACAAAACAACCACAAGCAACATAATGAAGTAAATAACAAGAAATGTTCAGAACTTCTAAACATAGAAAAATGATATTTGAATCAGAAGAATTCACAGATCACCTCCAGAAAAAAGTCAAAGATTGTAAACTCAAAGATACACTGTGATTAAATTTAACAATTAGTTTAATTGTTAACAATTAACAACAAGTCTTCAGGGAAAAGACCTTCAAATACAAAGGAAAAGATAGCCAAAATAACTCTAGAAAAAGGAAGAAATGGAATAATATATTCCATAATATATTCTAAATGGAGCTTAGGATGTAGTCCGGGAGCATTCATCCTGCAAAACTGAGCTTTATTTATACAAGACAAATACAATACATACAATAAATATAAGACAAACAATAATAAAAAATTTGAAATATTCTAAGTTCAAATTTACCCTTAGATATTTGCTAGCTCTGTGATCCAAATCACTTGATCTCTACCCGTGCCTCAGTTTTTCATCTCTGAAATATATATAATAATGATATACTAGAATGAACTAGCCCTATAAGGCAGTGGCAGGAAGAGCCCAGACATTCGTGGACACCATGGGAGATCTGATAGCATGAAGAGTTCTGAGATGAGAGAGAAACCAAAGAATGACAGAAGTCGTGAATCAGAGAATGAAGGTGTAAACAGAAAGAGAAAATGGATACTGAAGAAAATAAGAGAAATCATTTTTTGAAAGAGGAGCATTTTTTTTTAAAACTAAAGAAGAAGACTACATGATAGAGAGGAAAGGAAAGGAAAAGGAGGGGGGCAGGCAATATCAAAAGATAAAAGATCAGAGGTAAAGGGAAGAGAGCAGGTGAGAACAGAGCCATCTTTTTAAAAAAAAAAAAAAGTACATTAACTGAAGGACTTAATACTGTGTTTACAGTAGATGAGAGAACTTGAAACTGAAAAGCTTTTGCCCAGAAAAAAATTAATGTATACAGGATAAGGAAAGGGGTCAAAAGGAAAGCAATTTGGAATTATACAAATAAAATGAGTCAAACGTCCATATCTTTTGAATCAGAGTTTATACCCCAATGATGTCACTGAAAGAGTAAAAGTCTCTATACATTCCTAAACATTTATAACAGCACTTTTTGTGATAGCTAAAAACTGGAAACAAAATAGATAACCATCACTAAACAAACTGGTACATGAATATAATAGAATATTAAGGTAAGAAATTGTGTTTGTGATATAGAAGTATGGAGAGAGTTATATGAACGACTGTAGAATGAAGCAAGCAGAGCCAAGGAAACAATATACAATTGACTCCCATCATATAAACAGAAAGAACAACACATCAAAAAATTCAAAAGTAAATGTAAGAAAATTATAAACACAAAATAAGACTAAAATAGAGAGGAATGAGAAAATACTTCCAACCTATTCCTTCCTGGAGGAAGAAGGTACAGGGAGGTTTTATATATTGCAAATGGCTTATTTTTTTTCCTCCCTTTTAAATTAATTATTTTTTCCATTAAAAGAATACAAATAAAAATAAATACAAAATAAGGTAAAAAACAGAAAAAGAAAGACAGAAAAACAAAAACAAAACATTGTCATGCACTCAGCAGAACATCAGGGAGGATTCAAATTATGTAACAATAGATTTCCATTTCAAGAAATCATATAATAATAAAAGACATTATATTCGTGACTGTCCATCTTTTCTTTGCTTCCTTATAGATTCTTTTGTTCTCTGCTGTGTACTTTTTTTACTTTATTGTTTTTCCCCCTTTCCTTCCCCATCCTACCTCCCCCAAGAAGGCTACAGTTAAACACAGGTGTATGTATGTGTATATGTATGTATGTATATATATACATGCATATCTACTCATACCTATACCCACACATATATACACATATCTGCATTTACACATGCATAGATGTGCATCTAAAACAACAATATAATGTTGATTTCTCTCTTGGTTGAACCTTTAAGTTTTACTTTGTTTGAGATCAATGATCACTAGCCCTAATTTTTTTCCTAATAAATTCTACTCCTAATCCTTGATATTGTTTGTATAGATCTCTTATTTCCTATTCTTGATAACTTCTCTACTTTTTCTACTCCTTAACTTGCCTTACTATTATTTAACTTCTACCCACCCATGGAGCCCTCCTTTATCTTCTCCCCTCCACTCTTTCCCTCCTTTATGCCATTTCCCATTAATCTATATATCTTATTCTACTCCCATTAACCTAAATATCCTTCTATACCTCAAAATATCCTATGCCATTGTTTCCCATTAATCCACATACCTTATTCCCACTGCCACAAATCTACATATGCTTCTATACTCCACCTTATCTTTTCCCCCCCTATTATTTCTTTCTAGATTTTGGAGGGTGCTATACCTTCATGGTATATGTATAGTGTGTATGTGTGTATGAAATGTTCCCTATTTAAAATTGGAAACATGTGAGTAGGTTTTCAGCACTACCAGACTTTTTTTACATTTCCACATATAAAACAAACTGTCTTTATCGAGTTCCTTGAAAAGCCTTTGATATTGGCTATTACATGTTAAATTTTCTATTGCGTTTCGGTTTGAGACAAAATCCTGAAAATCTCTGAGTTCACAGAATGTCCTTCCCCCTCCCCCCCATTCCATATATGCTTAATTTTGCTGAATGTGATAATTTTGGCTACAGGCATACATAGTTCTTTTGATTATCAATACATAACATTCCAGGACCTGGAGTCTTTTATTGTAGATCCTGATAAATCCTGTATAATGCTAACTATATATATAGCTCCAACATATTTAAATTGGTTTTTTGTTGCTGTTCTTTGATCTGGAAGTTTTGACGTTTGGCAATAATGTTCTTATGTGTCCTTGTGTATATCTTTGAGGCTATAATCAGTAGAATTTTTTCTATTTCTACTTTCCCCTCTTGTCTTATCTCTTCAAGACAATTTCCTCTGTTCTTTCTTGTGTTTTTGTGTCAAGTTCTTTTTTTTGGGTCACAGTTTTCAGGTAGTCCAATTATTCTCTATGTTTTCTCTTCTTGATCTGTCCTTCAGATCTGTTATTTTTCTTATATTTCACATTCTCTTCTAATTTTTCATTCTTTATATTTCGTTTTTTAATTTCTTGGTCTTATATAGCTTCACTGGCTTCTCCTTGCCCAATTCTAATTCTGAATTATTTTCTTCTTTAAGATTCCAGATCTCCTTTTCAAGATGGCTGACTCTTTTCATAATCTTGTTTTTCTTGGATGGTTCTTTCCCCCTCCCCCCATCTCTCTCATTTGATTTTCAAAAAGACTTTTTTGAGTTCTATAAATTCTTTCTGTGCAGGTAACCATTCAACATTACTCTTTCTGGTAGAAAAGGCTTTTTTTTTTTGTATCCTCCTTTAAAGATGAATTCCAGGGGCAGCTAGGTGGCGCAATGGAGACAGGACCAGCCCTGACAGGAGGATCTGAGTTCAAATTTGACCTCAGACACAACACTTTCTGGCCATGTGACACATTGGGCAAGTCACTTAATCCCAACTGCCTCAGGGGAAGGGGGAGGAAGATGAATTCTTGTCTTCCCAATTCCCACAATAACTTTCTATAGTTGGGTTCTTTCTTCTTTGCCTGCTCTTTTCTTTCTTTTTTTTAAGAAGAATTTGATAGTGTAGCCAACCCTAATCCTGAAAAAGGGAGGGGGCTGCTTCTGGCTTCACTTCAGTTCTCCTCTCTGGTATGGAACCCCAAACCAAGAGCCCCCCCTCCTGAAAGTGCTGCAGCCAGCAGCGTCCCTGCCCCATGCCTCTGCACTCATTGAGGGCTGGTTTCTCCCCGGCCTGGCCTCAGAAGCTCAGCTGGGCCTGGTGTTTCCAACTAATCTTCCTGGATTCAAACCAGGCTGTCTGGGATGTGAAAGTGCCTTCGGTTGGGTCTGAGGCTCCCTCCACACCCAGAGAGCCCCAGGGCTCCCCTCCTGCTGTTTCTCTGGAGCGAGCCTGGAGGGATTGACACTCTACTTCAGCTCAACCTCTTCCACGATCTTTCTTCTGGTCTTCTCCAATTGTCCCAGGAGGACCCCTGTTCTGCCTCATCTTATGTGATTTTCATGGGTCTGTGTTTGCCCTGGGGTGCAATTTTGTTCTGTTTGTGGGAGAAATCTGGGGGGCTTGGAGTTTTCTGACCTCCTCTGCCACCTTCCCAGAATCCTCCCCCTACATAGCACAAGTTTTCAGACTTTTTGTTGTATTTATCTGACTTTTCCCCTTCTTTTTTTCTCCAAAAATGCTGTCATATGGAATGGCTCTCAAGGAGGGGAAAAGAAAGGGACATTGAGATATTATGGTGATATAAAAAACAGAAAATATCAATAAAACTTACTTAAAAAAAGAAAACTGCTCTCAGCTAAAGCATTTTCCAGTCATACTTAATTTTAGTTCTTTCCCTCTGACACTGCCAGCAATTCATCCTATATCTACTGGCAATTAGATGGCACAGTAAATAGAGAGTCCTGGGCCTAGAGTCAGCAAGATCTGAGTTCAAATCCAGTCTCAGTCATTTACTAGCTATGTGAGCTTGGGCAGGTCACTTAACTCATTTGCTTTAGTTTCCTCAGTTGTTGTTGCCTAGTCATTTCAGTCATGTCTGACTCTTCAAGATCCCAGGGGTTTCTTGGTCTTTTCCTTCTCCAGCTCATCTGATAGATGAGGAAACTGAGCCAAGTTTCTCTTGTGCCTGTTCTCCTCTGCAGGGTATAGGAAGAAGCCATTCCCTCCTGCTTCCGATCTCCTCCCACTTGGATTTTCTGGGACCCCTGGGAGAGCCTGGACCCAGCGGACAAAACCCGTGGGATGTTTGTCAGCCTCTAGACTGTCATGCTCCCACTCCCTGATAGCAACCACACTCGGGGGCTTCCGGGGCTCAGAACATGGTACAAACCCCATTCCCCATCTCTATGGGCTGCGCCTTTATCTCCTCCCCATGAAGCACTTCTTCCCGTTTCCTCAGGACTCCGGGTCCTGTTGGTAACAAATCTGTTTCCATCCGAAATCTTCCTTCCCAATCCTTCCATCTGCCAACTCTCATTGAGACTTGGCTTGCTCCTGCGGGCACAGTCTCTCTGACCAGCCCTGCACTCAGTCGCCACTGGTGAAGGTAAGGACTCATTCTTCCTCCTTACTCTCCTTTCCTTCCCACATCTGATTAGGTAGGAAGGCCTGTGGATGTTGCCTTCACAGCCCCGTCCCGGCTGTGCCCTCTCAGCCTTTCCTCTCTCAATCCTTTTTTCCCACTGAAGAAGGAAGAGGGGGAAGGGAGGAGAGGAACAGAAGCTTCAGCACTTGAAGGCTGCCAAGTGCTTACAAATATGATCTCACTTTATCCTAAAAACAAGCCTGGGAATCAGGTGCTATCATTCTTCCCATTTTACAGATGGGGATACTGAGGTAGCCTGGGGTTAAGTGACTTGTCCAGGGTCACACAATAGGTTAAGTGGCTATAGTCAGATTTGAACTGAACAATGCCTTTTCATAACATGTCTGAATCCCTCTAATGCAAGTATTTATTACCACACAATGTAGTTCTATCTCTTATCCCTACCTTCATCTGTGAGCTAGGAGGTGCCAGTATGACGGTAAAGAGAGCAAAGCGGGAAATGAGCATTTATTAAGTACCTACTGTCTGCCAGGCAGTGCTAAAAGCTTTACAATCATTATCTTATGTGATTTTCACAACGACCCTGGGATGTGGATGTTTTTATTTCATCTTTTCACAGTTGAGAAAACGAAGGCGGATAAAAGGGCAATGACTTGTCTAGGATCACAGAGCTAAAGTATCTCAGGCCAGATTTGAACTTGGTCTTTCTGACTGGAGGCCCAGCTGCTAACTGCCTATGTTTACTGCCTGGTTAAACAACAAAGGCTGAAGTGGCCCCAAACATGTTCTACAGAGCTTTCAGTTTTAAAAGGGACTTTTCTCATGGCCACAGTTCTGCCTCGTTCTTCCCGTCTTAGGGATGAGGATAAATGAAGCTCCTTCCTCCAGGCCCCATAACTAGCAACGTGTCCGGGCCGGGCCCCAACACATTTCTTGTGACTTCAGAACCTTCTGTGCCAGAGGCTGCGGGAGATGCCACAATAATTAATACACAGTCTGCGCCCTCCTGCTGCTCACAATTTGGCACTTATAAAAATAATGTGACCAATCTCATCAAAAAGCCCTTACTGGGCCTATCCTGTTAAGAGGAATTCTTTATTATAGATATAGGACCAATTAGTGAACTGAATCGCTAAATAAAGCCTCTTCCGTTGGCCTACCAGAAAGCTATCTGATGGGAAATGTTTTCATCGAGTATGGAGCGCTCTACACTTTTTCTTTTCTTTTTGAAAATGAGAGGCTCAGGGGCCGCTGAGTGGTGCAGCAGACAGTACCAACCCTGGGTCCAGGAGGACCTGGTTCAAATCCTGTCTCCCTTAGGAGCTGCCTGACTCTGGATAAGTCACTTAGTCCTGATTGCCTCAGAAACAGAAAAAGAAAAAGAAAAGAGATGGTTCATATTCTGACCCAAATGGAAGGAAAAAGCAGGAAGATTCAAATCCACCCAAAGTGAAAAGTGAGGAAAGCTCCAGAGTCAATGTTTCTACCCCAGAACAACTTTCAAAAGGCCCTGACTTCAGGTGCTGTTCCTGAAGCTTCTGGCAAAATGGCAGCGTGTGGTCCGGATGACTGGAAAAGAGCTTCAACCTGGGGAAAATGATCTTTTGGAAGAGGATAAACCGTTTCACTGTGACTGATCATTTCTTCACCCTGGGTTTCCAGAAGTCTGCTTCTCCTTTGCTCTCCTAACTGGGCTGGACCTCAGCATCTTGGGCTGCTCCCCAAGACTCAGTCCTAGGCCTTCTTTTCTTGTCTCTCCAGACTGTCTCTATAAAGCTGAGATAGATGGATGGATGAATGGATAGACAGATAGATGATGGATAGATAGATGGATGGATAGATAGACAGATCTGAGTGTGTTACTTCCATATTTTTTATTACACATATTAACTTTAAAAGCTGTATTTGCATGTACACCTTTATAGCCTTACATCT
Organism: Sarcophilus harrisii; assembly: GCF_902635505.1. NCBI lineage: Eukaryota > Metazoa > Chordata > Mammalia > Dasyuromorphia > Dasyuridae > Sarcophilus > Sarcophilus harrisii. The sequence continues at coordinate 25,310,734 of NC_045429.1, read as the reverse complement.
CTATGAATATCCATATATCTAGATCTAAATTTGTGCCCTCCAAAACCCCACAGTCCAGGAGAGAATGCTAAGTACCTGCTGCCAAATACATCACTTGCCAACTTCCTTCTTAAGTGCAGAGAGCAGCAGCGTCCCAGGCCCAGGTTCCTGACCTGGATGGCGTCCCCGATTCCTTTATGCTGGCTTCTGCTCCACAGCCTAACCATGAGAAAACCCTGCCACGTGTCCCTCCTAACATTTCTGGGAGCCTTGAGCTGCCTCAACCCAGGCCCCCCTCAACTCCTGCCTCCATAGTTAGAACAGTTGCCTACCTGATCTAGAAACCCTCCTTCTCCATTCTCCAACAGCTGCCCCAGGGCAGCTGTGACCACCTCACTCATCACTCCACAAATCCCAGGGACTCCCTAACATCTCTGAATCAACTGTAACCCCTTCGGGTTTTGTGATCTTGACAACATGGCCACAGCCCATTTCTCCAGCCTCATGGCATATCAGCCGCCTCCACCTCCCCTGCTTCTCTCTCCGGGCCCCCACCCACCTCCATGCCTTTTAACTGGCAAGTCCCCAAGCCTGGCCCCTCCTCCTCCTCCCCAGCTCCCAGAAGGCCGGTCTTCCTTCAGATCCTACCACCTCAACAGCTAACCGCCTTGCATTTATTCTTGCTTTGGTCTACCGTCATCTATGTGCTTCTCACCTCCCAGAGAGGTGAGATCTGGAAGCCCAGCATCTGGCAGCCCCAGAAGGCACCTGCAGAGTCCCAGCTCAGCCCAGCTGGAACATTCTCTTTCCGCCATCTTCTCTCCCCACACTTGGCACTGCTTTTGCCTCTCCTTTCTGGGATGGATGCCCTCCTAGGTTTCTGCCTCAAAGAACACCTCTCCTGAGAGAACAGAAGCTCTCTGCAGGCAGGATTTTTTTTCTCTTTTTGCCTCTGTTTCCCCTGGACAGGGTCCCTAAGCACAGGGCTTGGCCTCTGGGAGGCGATAAGGTGTTGACTGCAGGCCCTGAAGGTTTCATCTGGGCTTTCCTCTGGGTGGTGTTCAATAATGGCGTGTTAATGCACTTTCCCTCCAGTTAAGAAAGGAAACTCGTCTTCAGGAGTCCCGTCCAGTCCTTCCATAGCCTCCGGAACACTTTTGTCCAGGCTCTCGTTGCTTCCTGTGCCAGTTTACTGATAGATCCTGTTTCTCGATCTAGGATCTGGCAGTTCTTTCTGTTTCTAGGCTGCTGTGAGAAAAATGTCTTTTCCTCACCCACTTGGGGGGTAATTAATAAGGTGCCAGGCTGCTGATATTAGCACAGAAAATACTTTTCCTAAAGTATTGTGGAAATGCTGTAGATGGCCACAAATTCTGGTGGCAGGGACAGAAAAGAGGCAGTGCAGTGGAATGGAAAAGGCAGAATTCCAAGCTTGAGGGAAGCCGGTGAAAATACCACCATGAGGGATGGCGTGTCTTCTTCGAGCAATGGCCAAGAGGGTTATATCACTTTTGATGTAAAGAATAAGTGATGGGTGTGAGGGAGGCAAAAAAGACCAGAAGACAGTTTGGAATAATAGAAAGAAGATAGCACTTAGGAGTCAAAAGACCTGAGTTCAGGGGCAGCTGGGTGGAGCAGTGGGTAGAGCACCAGCCCTGAAGTCAGGAGGACCTAAGTTCAAATATGACCTCAACACTTTAATACTTCCTAGCTGTGTGATCCTGGGCAATTGCCTCAGCAAAACACATACATCACACCACACACCCACACCCACACCCACACATGACCCGAGTTCAAATCCATCTCTAGCACAGTAAATCACTTCATTTCTCATTTCATTTTCTCATCTGGAAATGAAATCTCATTCTGGAAAATCTCATTCATCTGGAAAAATGAGATTTTAAATTTCTCTGGTGTTTATAAGATACAAGGAGTTATGGAAAGAGAAAGACTAGTTGTCAGAAAACCTGGTTTCAAAACTCCCCACATGGCTCTTGACCTCAAACAAATGTCTTTTCCCTCTTGGAGCCTGAGTTTCCTCATCTGTAAAAGGAGGGAGTGATGGGAGGGACATTAATATTATCTCCCTTTCAGGAAAGTCTGAAGGGAAGGCCCAGGTTTGTGCTAAGCCCTTTACAAATATGATCTCATTCTTGATGACCCAGTGAGGGAGGTGGTATTATTATCCCCATTTCCTAGCTGAGGAACTGAGGCAAAGCAGAGCTAAGTGACTCAGCCCAGGTCACACAGCTCTGACAACCTCTCTGGCCCAGGTCTTCCCCAGGAACATGTCACTTGCCCCGCTCACTCCCCAGCTGCACTCCCCGCTCCTCCTGAGGCAGTCACCCATCACCCTACCTTCCACGGGACCCCAAAGTCCCAAGGTCTGCAGACATCACACGACTTGAAGAATAATGAGTGCATCCAGTCAGAGGCCCCCTCCCTTCATTACCTCATCCGCTCTATAAAGGAAGCCCCACTTTACAAGGGAGGAAACTCAGGATGAGAGACGTCACACAGCTAGAAAATGGGGGACGGGAAGAAGTAAAATCATCCACGCACATCAGCCTTGTCTCATTTGATTCTCACAATAACCTTGACAAGGCGCTGTTATTAACCCTACCAGACAGTCAGGGAAACTGAAGCAGAATGGGTTAAATGACTCACTGCTACCAAGTGGTTCAACCTGGATCTGAACTTGGGCCTTCCTCACGCCAGGCACAGAGCTCTGCCCTCCGTGCATCCACCTGGACCCTGTCATCGACTGGAAGTCACTGGGCCAAGGACTCCCAGATGTGGCACCTGAGCCTCAATCTCCTGCTCCCTAGGGTGGGGATGATGATGGGGCTCTTCTCCCCAGTCGTGCTCTGGGCTGTGACGGAGGAGGTAACCTAAAGGATCCATCGGACAAAGGCTTGGGGGGAAGGAGCTGCAGCATAGCAGGGGAGGAGAGCCCTCTGGTGGTTGTCTGGACAGTAGGAACAAAATCCTCAGGAAAAAGAGGTCTGGGGAAAAGCCATGCTGGACACAGCCCAGAGGGGACCAGCAGAGCCTGTGTCCCCCTCCTTGCCCTCTGCCCCACCATCTCCAAGCCTGTCCCAGCTCAGCCTCCGTCCCTACACAAGCCATTGCATCCATGGCTGCCGACCCTCCCAACCACATTATCACTTCTATCAGGTCACTCACCTCCTCATAAACTTCCCATAGCTCCAGACTGCCCCAGACCCTCAGCCCACAAAAGTAACCCACAGGCCCTTTCGTGTGTTGCTCCCCCCACCTTTCCCAAATTTCTGTGCCAAAACAGAGAGTGCTTCCTCGATGCTCCCATATCCTGCCTCCTTCCCTCCTACTCCTCGACTGAAATCACCACGGCCCCTTGCCCTTTGGATCCCTGCCCCTTGGGCCCCTGCCCGTGAGTCTGCATCTCCCCAAGCATCTACTTCAAATCGGGGATTCTCACCATCTCTTCTGTCTACAAAGATGACCTCTGTGTTCCCCATCCTGAAAAGACCCTCGGCAGGCCAGAGTGCCCCTCAAGTGACCACCCGAGAGCTTTGGCCCTTTGAGGGGATTCCTAGGACTTGCCCAGGCTCACAGGACTCTGAAGTGTCTGAGGCCAGACTGGAACTTGGGAAGAGGAATCTTCCTGATTCCAAGTCCAGTGCTTTCTCCACTGGGCCACCTGGCTGCATGGAGCTAAGAAAATAAGTATTTCTAGACAGAGACAGGCTGAACTCAATGGGCTAAGTAGTCTTTCTTTGGCCCCGAGATCATGGGTGTTCAAGTCGCCCCAAATGAATTTTTAGTTTTGAGCACCCGCTCAAAAGCTGTTTTGTCTTTTTTGTCAGGCAATCAGCACATCCCAGCTGAGGCTGGGTCCGACTCTCTCCCCTCATTTCCCAAACTACCAAGTCATGTCCCAAGAGGCAACAGCCCTGGGGAAAGACCCAGGAAGATGCCACTGAGTCTCTGCCTGAGACACTGGGTCCCTTGTAGAGTCAGCTATAATAGGAACTCCTCAACTCAATAAAATCATCCCCCAAACTGGGGATAATAGGAGCATAGCCCTCACAGGATCACTGTAGGACTCCCCACATCTCATTAAGGAACGCTACCTCAGAATCAGCAGAGGCTGTTCAAAGCCCTGACGGCAGATGGCCTGGCCCCAAGGACATCCCAAAGGAGAAGATCCTGAAGCAGAGGAGGGCACACCCAAGGAAGCCCCACTTAACTGACCCAAAGAGGGCACAAGGGAAAGAAAGGTAAAGTGAATCCATGTGAACGGTAAGGTGGCTCAAGAAATGGGACTTTAGGCTTGAAGTCAGGAACCCTGAGTTCAAATCTGGTTGCAGATTGAAGTAAGTGATGAGGAACAGTATTTAATTAGATCAAGTGGTAAAGTTGCATGATAAACATAGGAGATTTGAGCCTAGGAGTGTTTGAGGCCCCTATAAAGGATGAGACCGACTGATGTAACTGGCCAGGTAAGAGGCGATAACCATCACCTTGGGAGTGACTGCTGTGAGTGCAAAGGACACATCCACATAAGAAATGTCTAGATTTGCACACTGAGAATTGCCAGCAATTCTATACCACTTTGACCACTTTGATTGCTTTTCAAATATTATCTCATCTGGACTAATATAGAATTTTGTTTTACATGACGGCACATGTGTAAGCTAAATCAAATTGCTTACCATCTCTCTGGGACAAGTGAGGGGAAGGAGGGATGTAGTAACATGAAACTCAAAACTTAAAGAATATAAATGTTTAAAAAATGTACAGTTTACATGTAATTGAGAAAAAACAAAATATTATTAGAAATAATAATATTATTAAAAATAATAAAGAGCTTAGTGCTTGAAGGTGGGAGGGAATCTCCTACTGGAAAGATTAGGGGTTTCATAAACATAAGGGAGGGGAAGGTTTTAGTTGGTCAAAGTGTAAGGGTTTCCTCTCAATTCTAAGAGTTCAGAAAAATTGGTATTTACTGTAACAAAACCGTACTGCCTTCATATGTATCAGTCTATTAATACCATTCTCTCAATATACAATTCAGTAAGCATTTATTAAGTTGCAGGAAAAATATCTCATTTGATCCTCACAACAATCCTGGGAGTGGGTGTTACAATTATATTATTGTATATAATACAATATAATTGTATATAATTATACAATTATTATGTAATATACAATTATGTACAATAAATTGTACAATTATACAATTTACTATACCAAAAAAATTTATTTTTTACACATGAGAAAACTAAGGTAGACAGCAGTTAAGGGACTTGCCCGGAATCACAGAACTAATAAATGTGTCTAAGGCCACATCTGTACTCGGGTCCTGTGCTCTAACCACTGTACTATCTCACTGCTATGATGATCTAAAGGTTAAACAGTGGCAGCCTCAAGAGAAATAGGGAAGTGAAAAGAAAGGGTGGGGAAGGATAATCGAGTTCTGTTTTGGACTAGCTGAGTTTGAGATGCCTCTGTAGGAAGGTTCAACCAGGGGTAGCAGCCAAGATGGCAGAGGACGAGCACCCTCCGAGCTGACCTCTCCTGTCATTCCCCTCCAGACAACTTTAAAATAACTTCACAAATAACATTTTGGAGCAGCAGAGCCAACCAAAGGTCAAAGTGGGACATTTTTCCAGGCAAGGACCACTTACAAGGTTGGCAGGAGAGATCCTACCGGGGCAGGAGCCAGCCCAGGAGGGTGCCCGTGACAGCAGCACTGGGCTATGGAGAGCATTTAACAGCAGAAGCAGCAGTTTGGGGAGCCTTCGGCCCACAAAAGAAAGGGTCCAAAAACTGCCTAGAGAGCTTACAAGGGATCTTTGCTGGCACTGGGTATAGTTGACAGTGACTGGCAACTCTATGATCCATCCACAGGAAAAAGGGGAGTTCTGGGGGTCCGTCAGAAGGGAGCAGGAGGCCTGGGCACAATTACAAACAAAAAGAGTGCTCATGGCTGCAGGGATCAGGGACCCTTCCTGAGTAAGACCAAGACCCTCTTTCTTATCACACTATCTCGGAAGAACCAAAACCTTCTGTTGAAGTGAACCTTCTGCTGTGCTCTGAAAACAGCAGCACAAAAAAAGCCTTGATAAATTAATAAAATATTTATTTAAGATTGGCCTTTTATTTTTCATTATAGATGATCAGAGGCCAACTGTAAAACTATAAAGAAAACAGCTGGGAAAATGATCAAACAATGAAAAAAATAATTTGACCATAAAAATCTGCTACAATGGCAGGGAAGACTAAAGACATAAACCCAGAAGGACCTAAATGGAGAAGAAGATAACAAGAAAACAACTACCAAAAAAGCCTCAAAGAAAAATGCCAATTGGACCCAAGCCAAACAAGACTTCTTGGAAATTAAAGAGATAAAAATGGCTAGGAAAAATTAGGGGCAAAATGAGAGCAATGCAAGAAAATGATGAAAAGAAAACCAACAGCTTGATAAAAAGAGGCCCTAAAAATAATGAAAAAAATAACACCTTAAGAAATAGAATTGGCCAATTGGTTAAAGATGTTTAAAAAAAAAAAAAATCACTGAAGAGTAAACTTTAAAAAGCATAATTGGTCAAAGAGGAACAAAAATTCACTGAAGAAAACAATTCCTTAAAAATGAGAATGGAATGCCATCCATATTCAAAGAGAGAACCATGGATGGAAGTATAGTATTTTCATTTTTCTCATGGTTTTTTCCTCTTCTGTCTGATTTCTCTTGTTATTGAACATGACAAATATGGAAATATGTTTAAAAGGATTATGCATGTTTAGCCTATATCAGACTTGCTCTCTTGGGGAGGGGAGAAGGTAAGGGAATGAGGGAGAAAAATTTGGAAAACAAATTCAGTTACAAAAATGAATGTTGAAAACTATCTTTATGTGTATTTGGAAAAATAAAATACTGTTGAGGAAAAAAATAAAAATAACAATTCTAATTAGACAAATGGAAACTAATAATGATACCATGAGACATCAAGAAACAATAAAACAAAGTCAAATGAATGAGAAAATAGAAGAAAATGTGAAGTATCTCGACAGAAAAACAACTGACCTGGAAAACAGGTTAAAAAAAAAAAAGTTTAAGAATTATTGGATTTCTTGAAAGCCATGATCAAAAAAAGAACTTTAAGAACATATTTCAAGAAATTATCAATTAAAAATGCCCTGATATCCTAGAACCAAAGGGTAAAATAGAAATTGAAAGAATTCCTCCTAAAAAAGATCCCAAAATAAAAATTCCTAAGAATACATGGTCAAATTCCAAAGCTCCTAGAAAGAAGCAATCCAAATATTAAAGAAGCAAAGAGCTTGAAATATGACATTCTAGAAGGCAAAATAATTAAGATTACAACCAGGAATAACCTATCTGAAAAAACTGAGTATAGTACTTTGGGGGGAGGGAGGATGGACAATTAATGAACAGAGGACTTCTAGCCAGTGCTGATGAAAAGATCAAAACTTAATAGAAAATCTGACATTTAAACATAAGACTCAAAAGAAGCACAGAAAGGTAAATATGAAAAAGTAATCAAGAGGGGCTTCATAAAGCTAAACTGTATACATTCCTATATGGGAACTGATTACATTTCTATACATTTTAATTCCCTAGAACATTGTTATTATTAGAGCAACTAGAAGGAATCTACACAGAGGGTATGAGTATGTGAGATTATATGAGAATATAAGTAGATTATGTTAAAATGATTTCTTTCCAATCTCTCTGCCCACATATGAAAATGAAAAACTTACGTTGAGAGAAGGAAGAAGGGAGAGTTAGACTGGGGAAATTTTCTTCACATAAAAAAGGCATACAAGGAAGAATTTTTATAGTGAAGCGAAAAATTGGGGGTGAAGAGTGAGGATGGTAGGCAATACCTGAGCTTCTCTTTAAATGGAATTGATTCAAAGAGGAAAGAATATATATTCATATTCAATTGGGTATAGAAATATATCTTAACCAATAGGGAAATAGGAGGGGAAGGAGCTAAGAGACATGGATTAGTAAGATATGACAAAAAAGAAGAAGGATTAAGGGAGGCAGTGTTCAGAAACAAAACATGCTTTTAGGGAAAAAAAGAAGAAAGGATAGAGGGAAATACACAGTACTCATAACACTAAATATCAAATAGGATGAGCTAACCTATAAAATGAAAGCAGATAGAATAATGTATTAGGAACCAGAATCCAACAATATGCTGTGTATAAGAGACATACCTGAACCAGAAAGAATTAGAAAAAAAAAAGGGGGGGGGGGGGGGGAAAAAAAAAAAACTATTATACTTCATTAGAAGTTAAAAAAAAAAAAAAGGCAGGAGTAGCAACAATAATCTCAGACAAAGCAAAAATAGGCCTGATTGAAAGAGATAATTAGGGAAACTATATTTTGCTAAAAGAGATCATAGACAATGAAATAATAGCAAAAAGCTTACAGTAATTTTCTCTAAGAATGGTCTCATTTTTCAAATGTAGAGGGAACTAAGTCATTTATAAAAATAATGAGTCATTGCTCAACTTATAAATGATCAATGGATAGAAGTTTTCAGGAAAAGAAATCAAAGCCATCCATAGTCACATGAAGAAAATGCACTAAATTACTACTGACTGAAAAAATGTGAACTAAAACAACTCTAAGGTACCACCTCACACCTATCAGAAATGAGAAATATTAAAGAGGAATGAGGGAAAATCAGTTCACTAATAAGACTGTTGGAGTTGTGAACTGGTCCAACTATTCTAGAGAATAATTTGGAGCTATGTCCAAAGAGCTTTAAAGTCGTACTTTGCTCTGATCCAGCAATATCATTACTAGGTCTGTACTCTAAAAAGATCAAAGAGAAAAGGAACTAAGATACAAAAATATTTATAACAGCTATTTTTGTGGTGGCAAAGAATTGAACATTGAGGGGATACTCATCAATAGTGAGAGATGAGATTTGAGAGAGTGAAAGTGAGATATCTGGGAATTATCTATTAATTATATATTAGGAACTACATTGGGATAAAATGTTGATAAGGTGAAATAGGAGGTGATAAAGATACCAAGTATGAGACTAGAGAAGAAAAAAGGGCTTTAGTGGAATATCATTAAAGTGATGAGTCAGTAAAAGAGACTGAGAAGTTGTGACCCAACAGGTTAGGAAGAAAACTAAGAAAAAGCAATAGCAGAAAAAATCAGAGAGATGTCAATTGCAGCAGAAAAGATGAAAAAGGATAAAGATCAGAGGGAAAAAGAGCATCCCATTAGTCAATTAAGAGATTATGAACTTTGGGGAGAAGAGTTTCTGCCCAGCAAAGAGGCTGATCTCTGGATAGCAGAGGCCCAGAAGAGGACAGGAGACTGACCAGTTCTCTAATGTCCCTGTCCACTCCCTTACGACCAAACAAGAGCAGTTCTGTGCAAGACAAAGAGGGCTTCATTCACTTCCACCCAAGTGGATCCCATGTAAAACCCAAATTAGCTAGAGGACTTGGGGAGGTTCTCAAACTGTACAAATGAGAAGGGCTGCACACAAAGCCAATGTCCCTCCTGATTTTTTAAATTATAAGGTCAGCTTTATATAAAACTATCAAACTCAATCCTCCAGGATCCCCAGTGGTTGTGAAATCTCCCAAATCTGATTTTTCTTATTCTTACACCTTGTTTAAATCAGAAATCTATAGCACTTTTCGAACTAAAAGAAACCATTTTCACAAGCAGCACATAAAGCATTTCTGCTTCATTTAGAGAATGTAAGATATGACAAAAAAGAAGAAGTTAAGATTAAGGGAGGCAGTGTTCAGAAAAAGGCAGATTAATAATCTGCAAAGTTGAATCCACTGTGCATGAGAACTATGGTTTTGGACAAATGGAATAATGGAGGAAAGAGAGAAGTGACAAACAGAAAGCAACTGCCACAGCTGAAACATCCCATGGGGTCTTACCACCTCCAGCAAATGTTCCATGAATCTCCCTCTCAGACAGCTGGGACTGCAAAGGGGGCAGCATCTGAGAAGTCATTTTGTCCAGATGAAGGAATTGAGTCCAGAGGTAAATAAAATGCTTCCCCAAAAATGAAAGAATTAGTGAGAGCTTATTTAGAATAGGGGGGAAAAAAAAAATCTCCTTCAGTTTTTCCAGAAAAGCCCATTCTCAAATAAACCAGGAAAATAAAACAGCTTATTAAAAAAAAAAAAAAAAAGAAAAAGAAAAAAAAAGAATTATACTCTACTTCATTAAGGATATTTTCCCTCCAACATGGTACAGTTACGGATAAATGCATGAAATTTTTTTTTTTACTAAGATCATGATTAAGAATGAGGCTAATCAATGGGGATACAGATATAAGAAAAGAAACAACCCTTATCTTCAAGGAACCTTTACAACAAGGAATTGGGGAAGACAACTCATGCGGTAGAATGGTGGTCAGGGAGGGGTGCTAAGGTGAAGAAGTCACAGGAAAGATGAGAGGAGCCAGACAGCAGGAACTTGACACATCTTTCTTTTGGAGCCAATAGAGGGTTGAACATGGATAGCAAGAAGATGGCTAGTGAGAACAATGTGATCAGTTTAAGCTGGGACAGAAATGTGATGGCTCAGAAATCAGAGCCCATGGACGACCTCAAGAGCTGGTTATATCTTGCTCATTATAACAAAATATCATTACTAGCAACCAATCAGAACATTGTATGTGTGACCACAGCTCTACAATATGATACTTTTTCCCTATAAAACTCAAGCAATAAATATACTCAACTTATTTAGTCTTTTGTCCTAAAAAAAAATTTCTCCTTTGGTCAAAATGTCAGGAAATCTGGGTTTCTTGATAAAATAAGCGGAATATGGGACAGGGACAGGACAGGAACTAGGTATAAGAGTTCATTATTCCAGAATAAAGATAAAGAGGTTCTTTTGATGCTAAATAATTAATGGACACATAAGTACAGCAAACTACTCCATAAAATTTAAAAAAAAAAAAAGGCTAGCTGTTTCTTCTTGTACATGTTTCACAAAAAGAATTAATAAAAGTGTGTTACAAGTGAACAATACATGCCTAAGCAACAAAATTATCCTGAAGGTACTTTGGAAAGTTAAATTTAAAAATCAGTACTAATATTCTTTCAATAATATTTAGTATTCAAAAAAGAATTCATATTATATTCTCAAGAATGTAGATAGTAAGAAAAATGGAACTAGGTGAGACTTAATATCAGCTATGTTATCAAATAGGTGTAAAAAAGGGGTGAAGTCCAAGAGCTGACTAAAGCTTAAAAATGAAAAAAATTATGTACATTATTATTTTTGATGTGAATTTTAAAAGCTCCAAAGGTTCCCAAGCTGTCGCTTTGTTCCACGGCATTCACACTGAAATTATAAATATGGATAACATACATCATCCAAAAAGCAAAACTCTCTGAGATGTGACAGAAAGACACAGTGTCTGAACCAAACAATTAAACACTATCTGTAAGGTGCTTAGCAAAGTGTCTGGCACATAGTAGGCACTTAATGAAGGTTTACTCCATTCCAACACAATGAACAATTTTTGAGTTGTGAGGAAAATGTCTTAAAATGTGCCTTTGCTTAATGATTCTCACATTAGTCTGAGAATCATATCATTCTTTCTATCCAGAAACTTCCAGGGAAAGGGTTTTGCCAGATTCCGAAGCATTCCTATTTTCTCTTTTTTCCTACTGTGACCCTATTCATAAGAGCTAGGCATCATGAAAGTCTGATAAATCTCCACAATCCAGAAAAAGAGGTTTGCTTGACATTCAAGGCCCCGTGGCCTGACGCTAACCTTCTATGTTTCCCTTGCAGAGGCTCTATGCTCCACCCAAACTCCCTCCCCCCCAAGTCCTCCTACGCTGTCCCAGTCCCACCCTTGGCTGATACACTCTGCATGTGAAATTGTACAGATCCTTTAGGCCTCAACTCAAAGCCAGCTTCTTCTTGGAAACCAGGGCTACCCCCCAAAGCTGCCGACACCCCTTCTGTCTGCCCTTTCCCCAGACTCTGCACGGCACTCCTGGGCCCGCGGCCCATTCTCTGCCTCTAGCTTGTGTGCACATGACTGTCTGCATGGGGTCTTCCCGGCAGATGGCGAGCTCCTTGAGGGAAGCAACAGTGTTTGGCCGTCCGGGGCCCCCATCCCCCGTTTGCAGCACAGACTGGCACCTGAGCAAAGTTGGCTGACCTGTCTGTCACCCTGAGGAGGCAGAGCAGAGTATTCTTTCCTGCAGATCACAGACTGACTTGGAAAAAGCAAGTTCACAGTATCTAGGTTGCATCATTATTGATTTTATTAGGCATTTCCCAATTGCATCTTAAATCTGTCCTGGCCAGGCTCCACCAGCTCTAAACCTCTACGATGGAGGAAAAAGGGTCAGTGTTCAATTCAGGAAGCCTGGATTTAAATCCTGGCTCAGACACAGGTGAAGCTGTAGAAGTCTGGACAAACCACCTAAGTCAGTCTAGAAGGACAGGGTCACTGTCCCTGCCACTCTCTCAGGATCGTTCTGACAAAGTACTTTGTGTACCCAAAAATAATTTATAAATGTGAGGTTTCATTTTTCTAATAATTATCTTGAATATCTCAATAACATTATTACAGAACATTGCCAGAGTGAGCTGGCAAGACACTGAAAAAAAACATTGACAGCAATAAAAAGGCACATAAATAGTCTAGACAGGAGAGTCCTAGAAACACAGAACCACAAACTATAGCTAAAAGGAACCTTGAGCTGCAGATGGGAAGACTAGAGAGAACTGGCTGGCCCAGGGCCACAAAGCTAGAGACCATCAGAGCCTGAAATTGAACCGTGTGCCCTCTGGCTCCAGAGCCAGAGCTCTTTTCACTGTCCCAATGCCCCAACTGCTCCCCAAAGTTACCAGTGTTTTTAATGAGCCCCCATCAGCAAAAACAATAAAGGCAAAGACAATGATGATAGCACTATTATTACTGACAAGGACCTTGCTCTGGGAAGAAGGCTATCTCAGGGGCCCCAGAAATGATCTCAGAGCCAGGCCACTTCAGGCTGTCACAAGGCAGGCAAGGATATTTTTACATCAGCTGAACTAACTATGATCCCAGAAGCAGGATCTTGAGGGTGGAGGCAGAAGTGAGTTTTCCTATTGTAAGGGAAGAGAACAGCCAAGAGAAAGGCAAGTTCTAACCAAGAGGGAGGGCAATCGGTGAAGGACTCGGTGATGACTTCTGCTCTCATTTTGAGGTTCAAATACAATATAAACCAGAGCAGAGATCTGACATCGAGAAGCCCCTCTGGACAGCAAAACCTATCAAGTTAGGATCCGGAGAACGAGGATCTTACCCAGCATGGCTCGAGGAAGGTGGTGGCAAGTCAGGTGTGAGCACATAAAGACTGTTGTTTTTTGGCAAGTGTAGAGTTTTTAAGACCGTCTGAAAAAAAAGAAAAGAAAATCATGACTGTTTCTGGACACTGCCAACACTTGAGAAACTGTAGCTTTCTATACTGCACCATTCTGACAAACTTTGCATTCAACAAATATTTACTCGACACCTACCAAGCGAGAGGCTTTGTGCTGCCCGCGGTGGGGACAGCCTGACTCTTCCCGGATGATAAGCACAACAAATACAAGCAAGGATCAGACATTCGTGGGGCTCAAGCATAATCAGGGGGACGACGCCATAAATAGTCACTGAAACAGATCCCACAGCACCTGTTTCCTCACAGCTCCAAATCTAATAGAAGAGGGGAAAAGCAGGATTTTTCTAGCAAGAAGGGGCCGACTCCTAAGAAGCCCATCGAGACTGGAGCTGCACTGAAGTCTCTTTGCCCACACTGAGAAAGAAGCCTGAGGACTTAGTCTCCCAGCTGCTGGGCACTGCGGTTGATCCCGTGGCCAGTAGGTGGCGGGGGGGGGGGGGGGGGGGGGGCCTAGACCTGGGTCTTCTAGATGCTGAAGCTAGTTCTCTTTCTACTTCTTTCTTGGAGCATCACACACAGACATGTATAATTTGAGCCACTCTTGACCCAAAAATCTGTCTCTGAGCTAGAAGGGAATTTGAGAACCTGAAACTGGTAGTATGTTTCTAATTGAATTGCCGCTCACAGAGTCTGCTGACACAGTCCTGCAAGGGGATTCCCTCTCTTCCAGGCCTCTTCTCATGCACAACTATGTGGTCCAGGCCACGGGAGGCTCCAGAGGGCTTGAGCTAGGCTTGGGTCATCCAAGGACCTCAGGCACAAATGCCCTGCAGGGCCAATCGCCACTCTTAAAGACTGACTCTGGGATTCAGTAGATGCTGGTTTGGGTCCACAGTCCAAGAAAATTTGTTTCACTCTCATGTTTCCAATGCTTTTTCTAGAAAGTGAGAAGTGTGGACACCATAACTTCTAAGTCCCTTCAAAATAAAACTGTGAATTTTCTTCCAAGAAAAAAAATAAGAGCACTAGGTTTTGATGTTGTGTTTGTATTTTATATCCTTATAGATACTTTATTTTACTCCAGCTATCTGCTGCATTAACTTTCTATGTGTATTTGCCTGTATGAGAGGACATAAGGAGGGAGGAAAAAATGGAGGAAAAGGGAAGGGGCGAGGGGGAAATCGAATGTGTAAATGCTTTTGGAAGACAAAAGAAAATTTATTAATTGGGGAGGAAGAAATTTTAAAAATGGTGTGGGATGCAAACTCCTTGATAAGAGTCTCTTTCATTGTGTCTTTATGTCCCAAGTAGTTGGCATATAGCCTACAGAATAACAAGAGTTCAATAAGTGTCTACTGAATTAAATTTAATCAGGAGATGTAACTTTAGTCTCACTAACTGGCTGTCCCTTCCCCTATCTAAGTTTTAGTCACTCATTTGTAAAAATAAAGGATAAATATTAAATGATCACTAAGTTCTTTCTAACTCTGATATCCCATGAGTTTATGAAACTTCAAAAAAGTGTGTCCAAAGAACCTGAATTACTTGAAAAACTCATTATTTTCCAACATACTTTGATGAACAAAACACTTCAGTTTCTTGACATTTTGAATACTTGGAAAATCTGATCACGAGATTTATAAAAACTTACTTGTTGTTTACTGTTTAATCAATAGGCACATAGAATATATTTTTTACTTCTATAAAGTAAGCAAACTTACACTGTCTTCTACATCTCCAGTCTTCCAGCCTTTTAATAGCATTTTAGATACAGGAATCTGGAGTTCATTTTCTAGAATCTGTTTGATCTCTCCTATCAAAGAAAGAAAAAACCAAATGTTAATCAAATTACATAATATCCAACATTTTTCTTTTAACATTATAGCTCCAGAAAACTGTTACTATGAAAGATTTCCCCCCGCCGCCAAAAAAAAAAGGTCATTTACAGAACATCCACTTTGATCTACTTGTAGGATAAAAGACTTTACTGAGGAAGGTGTTATACTCGGGGGGAAAAAAAACATTTAAGTGATATTTTAGAGCAGAAAAAACATATATTTCAATCACTCTTTCTCAGGTGGATTGTTTCTGTCCTAACTATGCCCTCTTCTCCTAGCTGGTATCCCTTTCCTTCCTGCCATTCCTTTCTGAGAATGCGCTCATATCCAGAATCTTCCTTGCTATAACTTGTCTCTGTCTATGAGGTCAAAGATAGGAAATCTAACCCCATCATCTCAAACATCTGGCTCTCTTAGCTTCTCCAAGCTGCCATGATTCACAGAGTGATGACAGACCCCAGGAGCCTACTCAATAAAGTAAAACACACTACGATGAGCCAAGTCCTGGGAACAGCCTCTGAAAGATCACTGTTAACTTCTTCCTTAGACCCAAGGATCTTTAGCAACACCCCAAGTTATACCCTCTCTTTGCGCTTCTGTAAACAGTTCCAGAGGTGTTTACAACTGTCTGGATTTCAGGTGAGTACTATTCTTGTTTTAGCTACAAAAACGGTTACATATTTGTGAGGGGTTAAGGATACTCAACTACTCTCTAAAGTAGTACTGGCTTTGTCTCTCTTTCTATGATTTAATCATAGATTTACTTTAAAAGAATGCTTACTGAAATAGTTTGCTTTTTCATCATCTAGATTTCTTCCTGTAGTCCAATCCCATCCACCCATCATCCCAAGTTATCCCACATAACAAAGTTTTTAAAAGAAAAAAGATCAAGAAAACCAATCAATATACAGAAAAAAGGCCGACATTATATGCACTTCAGTAAGCTATTGACCACCCGCATGTCTGCAAAGGCATAATATAAAGTATATTCTCATATCTCCTCTTTAAGGGTTAACTTCAATGATTATTACAAATACCTACTATGAGTTAAGTACAATGGTAAACAATAGAGCGACAGATTTTTTAAAAATAGAGAATCCCTATTCTCAAAAAACTTATATTATGAAAATAATCACAACTTAAGAGTGATTATGGCTCTTCTTTGCCTATTTTTATACTTTTAATTATTTTCTCAAAATACTACTTTGCTTACATTTCTAGAACTGTTTCAAATAAGAGTAGATTTAAAAGGCCACCCTTGTTTTATTCCTATTTTACTGGGAAAGCTCCAAATATATCTATATTGCATACGATGAGTGCTTTTTGTTTTAGATGCATTTATAATATATGTAGAAGATACCTCACTGCCTTTTTTGGAAAGATTTTTTTTTTTTAAAAGCATAAAAGAGTACTATATCTTGTCAAGTGATTTTTCCCCCTACATCTAATCAAATAATCACCTAGTTTGGGATGATTTTCTTTCTTTCTTTCTTTCCTTCTTTTTTTAAACTGTGAACAAGTAAAAATTTATTATTTGGCACTATTTCCCTGAGATGGGAGACTTGCACTAACCTCTTGTGGGTAGGCAAAAGTTATAATTTTTAAATAATAATAAATAGAGTTTTAGTTCTCTTAACCCCCCCTCCCAAAAAAAAATCCTTTTCATCTTTGATTGATTTCACTAGTCTAGATACTTGAAAATTTCCCAAGGACAGTAGTTACCAAGTCCAAGGTTTGCTTACTTGCTAACACTAATGGCTAGTCCAGGGATTCACATATAGATCCTTAATAAATATGTCTTTTTAATTGAATCTATAGAAGAGAGACTGATATGTACCTGGATTGTACTTCCTGGTTATGACCAAAAAGGGACCAGATAAGAATGGATAACTTGATACAAACATTATCAACAATGACAACTAGTTGAAAATATCAGGAATGTTACCCTTGTATCCAGAGGTTATGATTTCTCAGGAATACTTTTGAGTAGATAAATTATATTCTTAAATTCTCATTTTTTTATTTACTACTCAATTTTGCTCACAGGAATTTTTAAATGAGACAAATTGACTAATAAAACAAGTGTGATAGAAAATATATAAAAATGTATTTCTGTGTCTATCTTTCTCCATATTTTGTTTACAGCTCACTGAACAGAGTCAGTACACCAGTGATTAGAAAAATATTTTCAGTTATTTGTAACTTGTTATCCTAAGAACTAGTCATCACTTTCAGAAGACTTACTTATTTTGTGGACCTTAAAGATTATGGAGGAACTGATTTGTGTTTGGAATATAAGTTAACTAAAGTTAACCAAAATTCTGACAATTAAATGTCTTAACTTATCAAGGAAGTCACTTGTCTTTATGATCATTTTGGACTTCATTTCCCATAGGTATATAAGGAATTATTTATGCCACTATCACCTAATAATGGCATCTCAAAATTGAAATTTTATACAAGACACGTGACTATGATTTTCAGCAAACTCTGCCTCTTAAAATAATGTCATATAGGTATGTCTGTCTCTATCTTCTCTTCATCCCCCCATCTGCCTCAATGGCCTAATGTTTAAAATTAAGGCTTTTATTTTTTTTTTTAAAGAACTTCCTTTTTAACATGGTTCATAATTTTTATTATTTTCCTGATATTAAACCATCTCTGTCTCACTTGCATACCTTCACCTTGGTCCTGATAAATGACTTTTAAAAAAAAAAAAAACTAAATTGCTATAGTTATTTTGTCAAGATTTCAATTGAAATTTTTAATAAAAGTTTTGGGGCCAAATTTTAATTTGGGTTTTTATAATGCCAAATCTAGGATTGTCACTTACTTCCCAAATTTTGTTAAATTATTCAAAGAATCAGCCTTTAATTTTAACATTGGCATGATTTTTCTTAAGAGTTCTCATTTCTCTGTTTTTAAGATATCCTTTTTTTGTTTCTATTTTGGACTTATTTGTTACTCTTTTTTTTAAGATCCTATTATGTTTACAAGTCTCCTTAGGTTTTCATCCTTTGTTAGAAATTCTTAAATTGATTACTATTTTTATTGCACTAAAATCTAGAAAATTTAACACGCTCACCTTTATATATTGATTTTCAGTTTCCTAATACAGGAGAAAATTTTGTAAAAGTACCACGTACTATGGAGAATTATATATATTCTTTAACGTACTGTACATTTAATATATTCATAAGTCACTATAAATTTCTCCAACCGTTTGTTATATTTCACTTTCTAATTATGTTTCAGTTAAATCTCAGAGAAGAATATTTGGGAACTTAAATGTAATGCCATATAAAACATGTAATTTAATGTCAATATTGATTTGTCCTTTTTCTTTAAGAATAATGTAATTTCCTTATCTATTTACACAGTAAATTTTCATTTTTGTTTTGTCTGATGATATCTTTTGCTGTTTTTAAAATTCATCTAATACACAAGTAAATTTTTTATTTTAAATTTTTGATTCTCTCTCTATATATATATATCTTCACTTTTTAGATGTATAATTCCAAGCAACAGATTTTACAGAGTTTGTTGATTTGGGTTTTGTTGTTGTTGTTGTTAAACTTGGGGACTTTTGGGGGAATCACATCTAATTACCCTTTTCTTTCAATTCATTGCTGAGCTTGAGGATTTTTTGGAGAGGGAGAGGGTAAGGAGATGTCACATCAAATTTGTCCTTTTCTTTCGATTTATTGCACTGTTTAATCCATTCACAAGAGTTTGGTTTCTTATTTCCTTAGTTCATGCTTTTTGGCTTTTTTTTTCTCCTTTGCCTTTTTAAGTCAACCTTTTTATTTGTCCTTACAATTAGTTTTGCTTAATCTACTTTGATACAACTCTATTGCCACAGCCTTTCTTTCCTACTCTCCTGTCAACCCTTTACCTAGTTTTGGAGTTTTAGTTAACTTACTGGTTTCTCTGTTCCTTTTAATGAGTAATCGAAATTCTCCCTTCTATTTTAGTTCAAAATCTTCCCTCACTTCTCTTCAATGTCTTTGATCTGTTTTGTTTCTTTCCCCTCTTTTTTCTAGGAAGAATTTCTTTTCCTTGCTCTTGTCATCAATTCTCATATATTTTTATTTTGAATTTTTATTTTTTGATTCATGTATTATGTATGTGCTCAAGCATTTCTTCTCTAATCTCTATGTTCCCCATTACAGTTTATTAAGTACTAAATATGAGTTTTCTTAAAACCATTTCTTATTATATTGACTCATAAATCTTGCACTATTATTCCTATTTCTATTGTGCCTGACTTTGAATTATCAATTTATAAGATAAGTAAATAAGGATAGAAGGACTGCCCTGGTAAAAATCACCCCATATCACAGACCATTTATTCCAGTTCTCCCTTATGCCCTACCCATGTTTACTTTCCTTCCCATTTCTGGGTCCTCTCATCACTTCTAGGATCTGGTGCCTCCCCATCTATGACTTTCCTTCTCTTGAGGTAAAATACTGCCCATAAAAAAACAATATTCTCTTGAGGAAACAGTCTTCCTCCTTCAGAGGTACCCATCTCTTATTATAGACACATATCTCTTACCCCATGGCAATGCTCTCCTGTGGGGTTCCCTCAGCTGCTGAGCTGAGACCTCCTTTCATTTACCCTATTTCAATCCGTTCTTTCTTTTCTCTTTTTCCTAATGAGCTTTTCCTAGTATGGACTTTATCTTCTCTCCATTATTCATTCATGAATAAAGGCTAAGTAAGGTTCATTCCCTCTCAAGTCATGAAGATCTTAACTAGTTGTATATTCCTGAACAAGTCACTTGACTTCTGGCTACCTCAAATTCCTGACCTGTAAAATGGAGATAACAGCACTCAATTTACAGGGTAGTTGTGAGAATCAGATAAGCAGAATGCCTAGAACAGAAGATGAACTATATAATGCTTATTCCCTTCCCTTACTTTTGATATTTTTAAAAAATTTCTATTAATAAGAGTAATTTATTTCATTGCACATTTTTGTCCTGATAAATCATTTACTTTTCTGTATTTCTGTTATGTGAAGGAGGGAGGGATTAGTTGTAAGTTAAATATTCCATTCATACTATGTTTCTTCCCCTAGGAACACCTTAAATGTCTCTCTTATTGAACAGCTGACCTTCTGAGTTTGCTTTTACAGATACATTATTCTATTGTCTTTCATTTCATTCTAGGTTTTATTACATATAGAATAGCTTTGTGTCATTTTATTTCCTTTATATTTGAAAGTCTAATTTTATATATGAAGGTAGGTTTCCACATTGCTTGCAGAATTTTTATTAGTCATTGGAATTTTAAAATTTAGTTACTCAATGCCTTAGTGTAGGTCATTTTGTTTTATTTTGTAGTTTTAAAGTCTTTCAATTGGTTATTTACTCTATTTTTAAAATACCATGCTATTTTCTGATATTATTTCCTGTGACATAATCTTCAGGTTTTTTCAAGGAAATCTATTATCCTTAAGATGTCTTGAAGTGTCTACTCTTTAACTTATTAGCTTTTAATTGTATAGGCATCAAGTGTTGCTGTTGTTGTCTTAGATTTTTTTTTTTTTTTACTTCATTGCCTTTTGCTTTTGTTCTACCAGAATGTCTTTCATTTCAATATATGTGTATTACAAATCTATTGTATCCTCTATTGTAGATTCAAGTTTTTCTATTTCTGATGCATAGGCCATAAACTGTGACATCTGTTTTCTTCTAACTTATTCTCTTATAGTTCCCATTCTCTTCTGAATTTTGGAACATTCTGTTGTGGTTCTCTGTTCTCTGGGAATTACTTAGGATGTTTCAAGTATTCAACTTCCTGTCTTGTAATATTTAAAGCCATTTATGATCATTTTGATGGCTTATTAATCATCATTTCTTCAAAATTTACTATGCTTGGGGCAGCTAGGTGGCGCAGTGGATAGAGCACCAGCCCTTAAGTCAGGAGGATCTGAGTTCAAATTTGATCTCAGATACTTAACACTTCCAAGCTATGTGACCTTTGGCAAGTCATTTAATCCCAATCATCTCAGCCAAAAAAAAAAAAAAAAAGAGGAAGGAAGGAAGAGAGGAAGAACATGTGCAATTCTTCTATACATATTTCCACAATTATCTTGCCGCACAAGAAAAATCAGATCAAAAAGGAAGAAAAATGAGCAAGAAAATAAAATTCAAGCAAACAACAAAAGAAGTAAAAATGCTATGTTGTGCTCCAAACTCAGTTCCCACAAATCTCCCTCTGGGTACAGATGGCTCTCTTCACAAGACCATTGGAACTGGCCTGAACCAAAAGAAAAGAGCCACACTCATCACAGTTGATCATCACATAATTTTTATTACTTTGTGCAACGTTCTCCTAGTTCTACTCACTTTACTCAGCATCAGTTCATGTAAGTCTCTCTAGACCTCTCTGAAATCTTCCTCCTGATCATTTCTTTTATTATTATTATTATTATTATTATTATTATTATTATTATTATTGCTTTTTATTTACAAAGCATATGTATGGGTAATATTTCAACACTGACCCTTGCAAAACCTTCTGTTCCAACTTTTCCCCTTCTTCCCCTCCCCCCCTCCCCCAGATGGCAGGTAGTTCCATGCATGTTAAATATGTTAAAGTATATGTTAAGTCCAATATATGTATACATATTTATACAATTATCTTGCTGTACAAGAAAAATCAGATCTAGAAAGAAAGAAAAAAACCCAAGGGGGAAAACAAAAATGTAAGCAAACAATAACAGAAAGCATGAAAATGCTATGTTGTGATCCACACTCATTTCCCATAGTTCTCTCTGTGGGTATAGCTGATTCTCTTCATCACTGAACAATTGGAATTTGCCTGAATCACCTCATTGTTGAAGAGAGCCACGCCCATCAGAGTTGATCATCCTATAATCTTGTTGTTGCCACGTATAATGCTGATTATTTCTTATAGAACAATACTATTCCATACACTGGTACACCATAAGTTATTCAGCCATTCCCCACTGATGGGCATCCACTCAGCTTCCAGTTTCTGGACACTACAAAGAGGGCAGCCACAAACATTTTTGCACATGTGGGTCCCTTTCCCTCCTTTAAGATCTCTCTGGGATATAAGCTCAGTAGAAACACTGCTGGAGCAAAGGGTATGGCACAAAACACAAAGCACAAGGAGTGCTCCCGGTAAGGAGCCACAGACACACACACAGTTGAAATCATCTTTATTCTGAAAGAGCTTAAAGCACAAGTCCCCTATGATCTTGTTAACCTCATAAAGGCTTTTTGAGGTAGGAATGGGCAGCATGGATATTATTATTCCCATTTTACATATGGTAACTGTGGCACAGAGATAAGTGATGTTCTTCCAAAGGTCTTGTGGCAGTCCAAATTTCCACTGAGGTCTCTTGGACTTCTTGGACAACATTGTTTCTTCTGTGCCAGAGCTGGTTAGTTTTCCCTTTCAAAGAAAAAAACTATCCAACTCCAAGAAACTGGTGTCTGGTTGGAACCATGGATCCCCTCTTACAGAGGAATCCCATAGTCAGCTGCCATCTAGCCACGGCTTATCTGGAACGTCTCCTGCAATCTCAGAACGCAAAGTAAGAACACACACAGAGCTGTGGAGAGTTTGGAAGTAAGAAAGCATGTGTTTTGAATCCACAGGATCAAATGGGACTCATAGCAGATACTTTTCTACTGACTACATGGAATACATGCCCCTTTGGGCAAAGTAACAAAGTGCTCTCCAGAATGGCTAGATTAATTCCCAACTCCAACAATTATCCTTTAGGTTTTTACCTGAATTTCCTTTTGCTTGAACTCTTTCAGTTTTTGCCCTTTTTTTCTTATCATCCTGTCTATTATGGGTACATCCTTCTGGCTGAACTGAATTCATCCTCTCCTATGTTGCAATTTTATTTTTCAATGGCCTTGGTTGCTATTCCAAGCAACTTTCAAGTGACAGGAGTAGTTGTAGTTGAATTTCAATCTCCCTTCCAGTCTTGAAAGCACCACCCATTTTGGTTCCTTAATCCAATCCTATCTATCTCTAGCTCTGAATCTTTCTCAGATTGAATTGACTTAACATCTACTGTTTTTTTTATAGGTTAGAGGAGTATAGGGTAGATGTTCCAAGTATAATGTGGCAAACTTGGAGTTTTCTAAGATAGGAACCAACCCAAGCAGAAGAAAGCCCAATAACTACTTGATCCCTCCTACCCCATACATAATCAAGTAGTGCCAATGTCTGCAGCTTATTTCAAAGGGAAGGGTGACAGATGGGGACTGGCAGAGGAAGGAAAATTCTGAGGAGCCTCAGGTACAAGATGGTAGATCAATTTACATGTCCTCTCAGAACAAGGAAGCTGGTGGGGAAGGGGTTCTGAGTTTAAAGTTTCAAGTTCATAAGGTATAATCTTGATAAACTTTTTCATTTTCTTATCATACAATTGTTCTACTTCCGGTGCATGATTTCTGTTTGGGAAGATTTTTGAAAATTATGAAAAAAAAATGACTTGTCTTCTATATTTTGAGCCTGTGACCAATCAGCGATAATATTTACTTGATTTACTGAGTGTGACAGGGAAGCATGGCAGCAAGATTGCAAAGTATTCTTGAGTAGCTTGTAAGCGAGAGGCAAATCTGGGCGGTTAGGAAAATGTTCTAACACACTTCATGAAAAGGATAGAGGATCAAATTCACTGATAGAAGGGTTTCTGCTTTTGCTACAATTTGAACTAGATGAAAAACTGAAAATTTCCTTTGTCATTTCACCCTAATAATTTAGAACAGACTTGATAAATGGCATGTCCAAAACTAACATATTACAGGATCTTCATAGCTTATATGTGTGCATATATGTGCTTGTGTATTGAGGGATCAATAAGGAGCAAAAACCAATAAATCAAAAGCACTGCTCCAGGAGTCTAAGTTTTTTAATGGGCAAAATAAGGTTTCTCCATACAAAAGTACTCTGCCATTATGAAACTTTATGTTATTTAAGCCACTGTTAATTCTCAGATTCAGAAGAACTAGGGCCCAGAAAGGTTCAGTGTATTGCCCAGACTCATCTAGATAATGAGTGACAAAGCAGATGTTTAATCTGATTAAAATTTTTATCAATGATTTAGATAAAGACATAAATGGGGCAGACAGGGGGCACCATCATGCACAGAGTACTGGGCCTAGATTCAGGAAGATTTAAGTAGCAAGGTGAACCTGGGCAATGAGTCATCTTTCACCTAAACTGTGGCAATAACTTCCTAACTGCATTCCCATCTATCTTCCCCCCCCCCCCCCCCCCCGGGCAAAATGACTTTCACTAAAATGCAAATCTGATCATACTTCCCTCGACCCCCACTCAATAAACATCACTAATCCCTCTTATTTCCAGGATCAAATATAAAATCTTCCATTTGGCAATTAAAGCTTTAACAACCATTTCCAACTTTTTTAGTCTTCCCTGCACTCCGCTTTCTTCCTCAAATTCCATGATTCAGCAGTCCTGGCCTATTAATTGTTCCCTATGCATGACATTCCATCTTTCCAAAAAACATTATCACCGGCTTAACTCCACACTTTCCACTTTCATTTCTGCCTCCTGGTTTCCTTGACTTATTTAAGGCAACTCAAACCTCACTTTCAACAGGAGGCCTTTTCCATGACTTTCTTGAGATAATCTTTCATTTATTTTGCATACATTTTCTTATACATGTTGTCTATTCCATTAAACTTCTTGAGAGCAGGTGCCATATTTTCCCCTTGCTTTGTCTCCATAGCACTTACCTAACAAGGAGTAGGCACTGAATAAATACAAGTTTGTTGACAAATTTTTTAATTAATTCAGTAGCCACCCTTCCCTGTAATTCAATTCCGCAAGAAAGATTGTTTAGTTAGGCAATGAAAGCAATGGGAAAGTGACTAGATCAAATGATGGAGCCACAGTTTAATTGCCTCGATTCAAATGAGGAAGGATTCTTCAAAATGAGTTGTTGAGTAGTCTATTTGGGAAAGAGGTTTGGGGACACTGAGGAAACAGAATCTGTTATAGGTGAAACAAAACTAGTCCAGTTATCAGGAAAGCAGTATTCAACTTGTGGTTAATACTAACTAACCATATGACCAAGAATAAATCATTGCATTTCAGATAGCTTTTCCATCTATAAAATTGGATAATAACCACAGTTTACAGGTATATTATATTATATATATGATATATATTATATTACAGGTTACCAAATATATTATGGGTATAAATCACCCAGTCATTCAAGATTTAAGAACAAAGTCATTTTGGATGCTTTCTTCTAAATCATTTGTGAAGTCTGTTGACTTGATTTCCATTTCTTTTTCTTTTTTTTAAAGCTTTTTATTTACAAAACATATGCATGGGTAATTTTTCCAACACTGACCCTTGCAAAACCTTTTGTTCCAAATTTTCCCCTCCTTCCCCCCATCCCCTCCCCTAGCTGGCAGATAGTCCAATACATGTTAAATATGTTAAAGTATATGTTAAATCTAATATATATATATATATATATATATACATATATATATATATACACACACACACACACACACACAAACAATTATTTTCCTGCACAAGAAAAATCAGATCAAGAAGGAAGAAAAAGAAAAACTTGAGAAAGAGAACAAAATGCAAGCAAATAACAACAGAGAGAATGAGAACGCTATGTTGTGTTCCACACTGTTCCCATGGTTCTCTCTTTGTGTGTAAATGGCTCTCTTCGTCACTGAACAAGTGGAACTGGTCTAAATCATATCATTGTTGAAGTGAGCCACGTCCATCAGAATTGATCATCACGTAATTTTGTTGTTGCCATGTATAATGATCTCCTGGTCCTGCTCATTTCACTTAGCAACAATTCCTATAAGTCTCTTAAATCCTCCTGCTGGTCATTTCTTACAAAACAATAATATTCCTCATATACCATAATTTATTCAGCCATTCTCCAGTTGATGGGCAGCCACTCAGTTTCCAGTTTCTTGCCACCACAAAGAGGGCTGCCACAAATGTTTTTTGCACATGTGGGTCCCTTTCCCTCCTTTAAGTTGATCTCCATTTCTTGCACACTGATCTCTACCTGCTCCATGGCCTGGTTCCAATCTGACACTCCAACTTCTATAGAGTTTGCCTTCAAATACTTGGTATTGGTAGTCCAGCAAACTGGTCCTCCTACTGTTCCTCCCACATGACACTCCATTTCTGCTATGCCTTTACAAAAGCTGTCCTCCATGCCTAAAAAAATGTCCTCCAATCGCCGTATTAAACAACCTCTAAATTTCTTCAACATATACTTCAAATGCAATTTCCTCCTTTTGAAATCTGACCCAACTTTTCCCCTCCTCAGCTGCCTCCCATCATTTTATTTACTATTGAATGAAATAAATGAATACTTTTCAAAAAGACTGAGATGGAATGGATCAGACCTTAGGCCCAAGTCACATGATCTTTATTCTCAGGACTCTAGGATTGAGCCTCAGGGAGGCTCATGACCCACAGGAAGCAGACAGCATCATTGACCATTTGTCAATAGCTGCTTCCTTTCCAGTTCCTTCAATTAATTTAAAAACCAATGGGGGGGGAGGGGAGAAGAAATGGGGAGAAATGTACTTCCATCTTGGTGTTATATAGGAACTCTTCTGCCCTCAACGCACGCCCGCTCTATTCTGAACTGTCCAGATAGTTGTTGGCCCTCTTCTTACAAGAAACAAATTAAAACTTTCTGTTGTACCTAGAGACACCTCCTAGTAGTCAAACTGGGTAAGAGGGGTTTAATATAACTCTATCCCACACACTATGGTTTGCATCATTAAGTCATAAACTTATCTTCCAAGGTTTATAATTCATCACTCTTCTTCACCTTTAGATCCTTTAAGTTTCCTATCATTTCCACACTCAAATCATCTCTTATATCAGACCTTTTCTCACTAGTTACACAAATAATAATTCTGTTCAGGCCCTCATCCTTGTTCCTCTAGATTACCAAAAAATGGCCTAACTGGTTTACTTCCTTCAAGTACCTTCTTATTCCAAATGACGGTCCTCAAGTGATGATCTGACCATGTCACCTATAATAAACTCCAATAGCTCCTTGTTGCCTCTAGGATCAAATATAAACTTGTCAAGATATTAGGAGATAACCTGCTTTCCAGACCTAACACCCAGGGAGCAAGCTGGGCCCTGAGCTTGGCATAACAATAATTCTCTGTGCTCACCCTCTGGCAAAATCACACAATTCTTGTATTGCTTTGACCAGCACTAGGTATTCTCCCTGAACAAATACTGGACAAGCTTGGACAAGTTGATCATAAAGCCCAGTTATGAATCCAGCTCCTCACATTGTTGCTGTTACCCTGCAATGTCAGGGCTACAGTTCACTGTGTAAACCACTAGCACCCGTACTGAGATGCCCCTATGCTCAATCAGGTCCCCCTACTAGGAGGAAGGGCCCTGACACATGGGACTAATTTGCCTCCTTGCTCGCAAGCTATGACCCTCACTTTGAAATTAAACTTCTATTTGATTCCTGACTCTCCTGTCTCTAGTCTCTGTTCAGCTCCGGCCATCCACAGACTAGAAGTTTGGTTCCTACTGGAGAGGCCCAAAAGAATTGTACAAGATAAGGCCAATGTCTAATGCAAATAGATTTTCAGTGATGAAAAATTATCATGATGTTAACCTTTCAACTAAAACAAGCTATAATCCCACTACATATTTTTTAAAAAAAATTTTTTTAATTTTAAATTTTTTAACATTTTCATTTAAAATTTTGAGTTCCAGATTTTCTCCCTCCTCTTTCTTCTTTTTCCTCCCTGAGATGATAAGCAAATATAGGTTATACATGTGTAATATTTCTATATTAGTCATTTTGCACAAGAAGACTCAGATAAAAGGAAAAAAAAAAAGAAAATGAGAGATTCTTCTTTAGAGGATGAAGACAGTATGCTTGATCATTAATTCTTGAATGTCTCAAAACACTGTCTTGCTGAGAATAGCTAAGTCATTCACAATTGCTCATTATATGATATTGCTGTTACCATGTACAGTGTCTTCCTGGTCTTGCTCACTTCACTATGTATCAGTTCATGTGGATCTTTCCAGGTCTTTCTGAAATTATTGTTTGTTTTTTCTGATTGCACAAAAATTTCACTAAAATCATATACCACATTATTGTTCTATAAGAAATGACCAGCAGGATGAATACAGAGAGGCTTGGAGAGACTTACACGAACTGATGCTAAGTGAAATGAGCAGAACCAGGAGATCATTGTATACTTCAACAACGAATACTGTATGAAGATGTATTCTGATGGAAGTGGATTTCTTTGACAAAGAGACCTAAATCCGTTTCAATGATGGACAGAAGCAGCTATACCCAAAGAAAGAACACTGGGAAATGAATGTAAACTGTTTGCATTTTTGTCTTTCTTCCCAGGTTATTTTTACCTTCTGAATCCAATTCTTCCTGTGCAACAAGAGAACTGTTTGGTTCTGCACACATATGTTGTATCTAGGATATATTGCGACATATTCAACATATATAGGAGTGGGTGGAGGGAGAGAGGGGAAAAATCGGAACAGAAGTGAGTACAAGGGATAATGTTGTAAAAAATTATCCTGGCATGGGTTCTGTCAATAAAAAGTTATTATAATAAAAAAAATCATTAAAAAAATAAATCATATACCACAGTTTGTTCAGCCATTCCCTAATAATGGGTATTCCTTCGAATGAAGTGAACTGTGGCAGCTGTCTCACAAGATGGAGTCAGTGTACTAAAGACTGAGTAAAGGTCTGCTGTGTCTCACGGACAGGTTTCTTTCTCCAGAAATCACATGGTTTACAAGGAGTGGGACCTTTTCTTTGTGATACTAAGTTGGGGCCACCTTGGCATTGAAACTCCCATAGAAGATAACAAAGTAATCCTAAAGATGTGGTTGGATAGAAAGTTTTTCCTCATTTATGACTTAGAATGTGAGGTCATTTGTCCTGGCTAATCAGGGCAAAGATCCAGCCTATAGGGAGTGTTACCCCCGGCCCCTATATAATTCTTGTCTATTATCTGGGCCTTGCCTCTCCTTGCCTACTTGTACTTTTCTGCGTTTGACTTGAGAAATCTCCTTAACTTATTTCACTTATTTGAACCACTGGTCTTGTCACACACACACTATGATTTCCAATTCTTAGCCATTACAAAAAGAGCTGCTATAAATATTTTTGTGCAAAAAGGATCTATTTGCACATAGGTGCAAAAAGGACCTATTTGCACATAAGTACAAATAGGTTAAAAAACACTCATACCAATAAGATTTTGGTTCCAACAAAACATGGAATTCCAGTATTATATACTTCAAAAGATTTTCACTAATAACAATATTATTATGAATAAATGAATGAAAAGACTTTTAATTAAGTGATTAATATGTGGCAAATACCATGTGAAGAACTAGTGATAAAACTATAAAAGGAAAAATAGTCCCTCTCTTCAAGAAACTTCCATTTTAATAAGAAAAACTTAACCAAATAGAAAAGTGGTGAAGACGGAAGGGAACTGTGGTTTAAAAAGTGACAAGGATGATGAGGAGAGTCACTGGAGGAAGATGACAAATCCATTCAATCAGAAGCCGTATTAATGATTTGATTTTAGCGCCAGAATTAGAAAGAGAAGAATTAGGTACTGAAGAAGAACTGAGGATACACACAGCAGAGACCAGGGAGTAAAGTGCCTGGAACCCGCTTCAGCTACATCATCAGAGAAGCTATTATCATCATCACTATCATTATGGGATAAAACAAAAGACTGGATTCTTTATCACTAAGTTGAAAGAGTTGTTATAAAGCAAAAAAGAAGGCAAAAAGAGAAGTTCCAGAAACTTAAGCAGGGATGATGGAGAGATGAGGAGGAAGACACCTAGTCCACCCTGAATGGGATGAAGATCTCTCATGGAATGTCCCCTAATTGGCACTTAAGACTTTGCAATAACAAACTGAGCAATAGCTAAAAGCTGCATTGTCTTGGATGAATGTTTTCTCTCCTGTTCCTCCCTCTTCTTAATTAGCATTTAAGTACTTGCTGAGTAAAGAGTTTGTTACATACTAGTATTCTTTTGTTTTTGGGATAGATCTCCCAGGTTTAAGCCTGGACATCCCTAGACAATGGGAGAAAAGGGGTGTGAAGTATGGGGCCTTCTGGTTATAGTCTGTATCATCTTGTGTTTTGCAGTTTGCACTCTGCACTCCTCTACTGCCACCTTGTCTGTTGAGAGTTGCCCTTTCTCATGAAATTGTAATAAATCCCTTTTTGCTTTTTTTTTTTTCTGATTTTAATTTGGGTTGGGGTCACAGCTGTTCCATATAATCCCCCTTACTAACAAGACAAATCTTCATGAGTCAGAGGAGGGTCAAGGTGTGAACAAATGAAAAGAATGACATGATGGAACAGTCTGAGGTGAAACCAAAAATAAACAAAAAAGAAGGAAGCAGAGGTATTAAAAATCATGGCCCAAACATTACATCATTATTTATTCAATTTCAAAAAGTTTATAGGATTTAATTGGGGAGAGGATTGGCATGGAAGATTGTTGTGCCACAGTTTCCTTTGATTATTCTACCTCAGTTTCCCTAATTATTCTATCTGGTTGCAACATCCCCCTTCCTAATCATCATGATTCAGATAAGACCCCAGACCTTCCCTACTTATCAGAATATCCTGTGCCTCCCCCCATCCAGACATTGTTCTTCTTGATCCCAACCTATCAGAAGGCCCAGGGCCTCCTCCCACCCTGTCAGAATCAGATTGATAGTACGTTCCTGCTCTCAGTGCTCTGACTCCGCCCCTCTCTCAGTCTACCCTGGTCACTTAGAGCCACATGTGTATATATAATTCATGGGAAGCACACATTAGCTGCCGGATGCTAGATTCTTGCAGACGATAGTCTCATTCAGCCCTGGGACCAAACTATAGAGCCATTTGGTCCTGGTAAATCTCTCCCTTTCAAATAAAATATTAAAACTCTCTCAGTTTCTCTGGCATTACATAAGGAGTGATACTGTCACTGTTAGGAAGGATGTTATATAAAGCAGTCATCTTTCTGTCTAGAAATGGGAGGATTTTTTCCCTCATCACAAGAAGCTTCTCCCATAGACCACTTCATTTAAATCTCATTATATGCACTAAAATTTCCATTAACAACCTTCATACAGAAGAAAAGACAAAAAGCAAGACAAGGCAGTGTTAAGCACTAGTAAAAATATTTAGGCAAAAGAATGATAGTCATTACTACAACTACTACTGAAATGGTTAAAATGAAAACAAGGATTACTGCTAACAATAATAATAGTAGTTAGCATTTCTATCATGTTTTAAAATTCACAAAGCATCTAACAAATAATAAATGATTTGATTTGCACAATAACCCTTCTAGGTAGGTGCTGTTATTATTTTTCAGCTGAGGAAACTGAGACAAACTGAGGTTAAATGATTTGCCTGGAGTCACTCGGCTAGTAAATGTCTTAAAAAATTTAAACTCAGGTCTCTTCCTGATTCCAGTCCAGTGCTCTATCCATTGTATTTAAGAAAGTTAAATTTTATTATTGTTCTCTGATTTCAGAGAGATCTGGAGAGACTTACATGAACTGATGCTAGGTGAAGTGAGTAGAACCAAGAGTACATGGTACACAACAAGAAGATTAACTGAGGATCAGCTGTGACGGACACATGGCTCTTTTCAATAAGGAGGCAGGACAATTCCAATAGACTTGTGATGTTCTGCATCCAGAGAGGGGTCTGTGGAGATTGAGTGTGGATTACATCACAGTCTTTTCATCTTTTTTATTTATTCTTTTTTTGATTTGATTTTTCTTGTGCAACATAACAAAATTGGAAATATGTGTAGAAGAACTGCACATATTTAACATATATTGAATTACTTGCTCCTGGGGGGATGAGGGAGGGAAGGAGAAAAATCTGAAACCCAAGGTTTTGCAAGGATGAATGTTAAAAATTATATTTGCATATATTTTGAAAATAAAAAAGTTATTTCTAAGAAAATTACATTGAAATAGAGGAACATAGCACAAAAAACTAAACTGAAAGAAAGGGATGGCAGGGGGATGTCTGCCATGGTTTCAGAGTTCAGAGAATTAGAATCAGGACCAGGAGAGGAATGAATGTTGACAGGCTTAGCCCCTTCCCCAAAATAGAGGAACAATGGCAAAAGGGAGCCTAGGTGGCAAGATGAAAAAGTCATAGGGACTGATGGATAATCCACTGTGATGAACTGATGAACTCCAAGGGCTGAAAGGTGATCCAGAGTGAAACAACGGTTAAGGAAGGGGAACAAAGTCTAGAAGCAGAGCTAGGAGGAGAAAGCAATCAAAGATATTTTAATACTTGCCTAAAGTTATACCATCAATTAACAGCAAAGCCAAAACTCTAAAATCTGATAATAAGCCTTTTGTTACATTCTAATTCATGATTGTACAATGTACAATACACATAATATGACATATATCATAGAATCATAAACTCTGAGAGACTCATTAGCTATTTTAGGTTAGCTATAAGATGATAGCTACCAAAAGCTGTCAAATAAACCAGCATAGTAGGTACTCATATGAAGAAAACCACAGATTTAAGTTAGAGATAAAGATTTCCAGATCTATGATGTATGAGCTAAATATTCTATTTAGGATCACCAAATCATAGAATTAGAGACCTAGAAATAAACTTAGGGTCAGGTAGTCCAACATACTCAGTTTATGATGATGGATTTAGAAGGAGAAACTGGTTCAAAGAGCAAAGTATGGTTCCCAGGGTCACAGAGGCAAATATATACTAGAGCCAAAATGATCCTTCTAGTCTGCAGAATAATGAGCTCCTTATTAGCTCCAGATATATGACCAGGACAGATATGAGGCTTGAAACTGAGTCCTCTGACTACACTACTTCTAGAACACTTTACTTTTTAGCTAACATCAATAATGCTGCTCAATATTTATACCTAATGCTTCAATGTGGTATAGAAATGACACTGGGTCCTCAAAATTCTAGGCCAGCACAGCCCAACTTAGGCAACATGGCTAGAAAGGCTTCAAGTACAGGCCTAACCTAACAGCAAACTGTGCGTAGAGGTGCTTCCTTCGCTCAGGGCAGACACCATGAGGCTGGCAGCTGAGTATTGAATGTCTTGGTCACAGTGACCCATAAAAGAAATAGAAATATGTCCACTTGGAAAAAGGCTTTGAGCATATTGGCTAGGCCCTTTACCAAGAATTTTTACAACGTGGAAAAAAAAAGAAGAAGCCAAGAATTAAGATGTAGAAAGGTTACAAATGTGCAGCAATGAAGGTCTTGACCAAATGAAACCACAAACTTAATGAAGTTTTACCATCCAGCTCTGGGTATATAGCTGGACAAGACAAGAGAATTTTGAGATCCATCACCTTCTTTGATCCTTAGAATAACCCTGGCAAGGTTGGAATGATAGACGGTGAGACTCTTGTTTTAAAGATGAAGAAGCTGAGACTCAGAGATGAAAGTCTTAGCAAAAGTTGTGAAGATGGTCCTCTCTCCATTCTACGACCAGCTGTTTCCTATTAATGTCACATCTACAGAATCTTAAGAGTTGCAAAAAAAATTAATTTAACCCAACTCTTAACATTTCATAGATTAAGAAAATGGAGTCCACAGAAGGAAGAGAAGGTAAAGATAGAGGGACAAATTTACAGAATATGTTATTCAGAGAGCCAAGATTAAAATCTGGATTTCAAGGACTGAATTTAATGAATGAATGAGTATGCATTTATTAAGTGCTTATTATGCACTAGACACTGCACTAAGTGCTAGGGAAACAAAAACAAAAAGGTCTCAGTGACATGAAACCAACTGGAAAAATGTAGCAGGTAAAGTGGCCTGAATTGCATTTATTCTGACACCATATAAGACCTCTGGGTCTCAGAACTGGAAGTTATATGAAGGAAATCTCAATTAGAAACATGAAGAATATAGGAGACTGTTCTTCTAAGATGTCTATTTTCCACAAAATGCCAAGAACAAAAGTAAATGTATGTTAATCAAGCATTTTGGCTTTTAACAACTATAAAAATAAAAGGGATTATAGGATTTACAGTTAGAAAAGAGGTAATAATAGAAACAACCTAATTCAATATCCAAGGTTTTTTTGTTTTTGTTTGTTTGGGTTTTTTTTTGGGGGGGGGGGAATGTGTTCTGGTGGCATGATTTGATTTTTTTTTCAATTACATACTTTAATTTATTTTTCTTTTTTAGAAAAATAATAGCTTTCTATTTTCAGAATATATGCAAAGATAGTTTTCAACATTCATCCTTAGTCATCACTTGCATTTTGCTTTCTTATTCATTTATTTTCCTTTTTGATCTGACTTTTCTTGTGCAGCAAGAGAATTGTTTACATGTTTACACATATTGGATTTAACATATATTGGATTGTTTGCCATCTGGGGGGGTGTGGGAGAAAGGAGGGGAAAATCTGAAACACAAGGCTACACGCAAGGGTCAATGATGACAAATTTTCCATGTATATGTTTTGAAAATAAAAAGCTTTTTTAAAAAAAGTGCAATTTTTCTACATGTATTTGCACAATTATCATGTTGTACAGGAAAATTCATATCAAAAAGGAAAAAAATGAAAAAGAAAACAAAAAGCAAGCAAACCACAACAGAAAAGGTGAGAATATTATGTTTTGATCTACACTCAGTTCCCACAGTCTACTCTCTGGGTGTAGATGGCTCTCTCCGTCACAAGATTATTGGAATTGGCCTGAATCACCTCGCTTTTGAAAAGAGCCACATGTCTCAGAATTGATCATCATATAATTTTCTTGCTGCCGTGTACAATGATCTCCTGGTTCTGCTCAGTTCACACAGCATCAGTTCATGTAAGTCACTCCAGGCCTCTCTGAAATCATCCTGCTGATTGTTTCTTATGGAATAATATTTCATAACATTCACATACCATAACTGATTCAGCCATTCCCCAACTGATGATCCACTCAAGAGTTTCCTGTTCCTTGCCACTAGAAAAGGGCTACCATAAACATTTTTGCATATGTGGGTCCCCCTTTTCCTTCCTTTATGATCTCTTTGGGATACAGACCCAGGAGAGACACTGCTGGATCAAAGGATACGCAAAGCTTGATAGCCCTTTGGGCATGGTTTCAAATTGCTCTCCAGAATGGTTGGATCAGTTCATAACTCCACCAACAATGTATTAGTGCCCCAGTTTTACCACAACCCTCCAAAATTCACCACTATCTTTTCCTGTCATCTTAGTCAATCTGAGAGGTATGTAATGGTACCTCAGAGTTATCTTAATTTCAACTTCTCTGATCAATAGTGATTTAAAGCATTTTTTCATATGACTAGAAATGGTTTTAATTTCTTCATCTGAAAATTGTCTGTTCATATCCTGTGACCATTTATTAATTAGAGAATGGCTAGTATTCTTATAAACTTCAGTCAATTGTCTATATATTTTAGAAATGAGATTTTTATCAAAACCTTTGGATGTAAAGATTTATTTCCCCAGTTTTCTGTTTCCGTTCTAATTTTGTCTGTATTGGTTTTGTTTGTAAAAAAAAAAAACTTTTAAATTTAATATAATCAAAATTATCCTTTTTACATTTCATAATCTTCTCTAGTTTCCTTTTTTGGCCACACGCTTCCTTCTCCACACATCTGGGAAGTAAATTATCCCTTTTTCTCCTTATTTGCTTACAGTATCATCCTTTGTCTAAATCATTAGTCCATTTTGACTTTTTCTTGGTATAGGTTGGTCAATGCCTAGTTTCTGCCATCCTATTTTCCAATTTTCCCATCAATTTTAGTGAGTTCTTATCCTAGAAGCTGGAGTCTTTGGGTTTATTAAATACTAAATTACTAGTATTTATTGATTATTGTGTCTTGTAAACCTAACCTATCCCACTGATCAACTACTCTATTTCTTAGCCAGTACCAAATGGTTTTGATAACTGGTTTATGATATAATTTTAGGTCTGGTACAGCGAGGTTACCTTCATATGCCTTTTTTTTTTCATTAATTCCCTTGAAATTCTTGACCTTTTGTTCTTCCAGATGAACTTTGCTATATTTTTTTCCTAGCTCTGTAATTTCTTGGCAGTTTGTTTGGTATAGCACTGAATTAGTAGAATAATTTAGGTAGAATTGTCATTTTAATTATCAATATCTAGATTTTAAAGAGATAGAAACTGACACTTTCCAAAGGGAAAGCACATTTACTAGTGAACCCACAATTATTAAGCCATAGAGAAGATAGAGCCTCTAGCTCTTGTCCCTAAGTCATTTCCTGGAAATCACGACTCTTGAAAAACTGACAGGGCATGACATTGCTTCCTATGTACAGGATATCATTTATAATCAAAGACTGGTAAGTAGTGAACCATTTAAAAGGTCTCTTTTAAACAAAGAAGATGGAATAATCAATCTATCACCTGTACCCTGAAAACTCAGTACAAGCATGAGCCACTAGGTGTCACTGTCTGATAGCTTATATAAATTTGGAGCCCAGTTCTGTTGTCAGAGGGAGGAATTAGGCAGCTCTACTTCTCTTATTTAGCATCTCTCTGAATTTAGACACATCCAGAAATGAATATTTAAGTAGTCAACTTAGGAAAACATGGGAAATTTGTCCATTTCAATTTCTTGCCCTGACAGACAATTTCCCTCACTTCATCACTTCTCATCAGGCCCAGCAGAAAACCAAACAGCCTACATTGGTTTTTAATGAAAGGGCTTGGCCCAAATCTCTATGCAACCTGGGACAAGTCACACCCTCTCCTGGACTCTTGTTCTTCATCTGTTCAATGAGAATTGGCTGGATGCTCTTGAAGGCACTTAGCAGTTCAAATACCTATGATTTATTATGAGAAGGGAGGGCAAAATTCCCAAGAGGATGCTGCCTTCATTCTCTGAAAAATAATGTCTGAAATTATATTCACATCTCAGAAGCAACTCAATCTACTTAGGCACCAAGAAAAATGACTTTTCTTTGATTTTTTTGATTCTCAATGGAGAGAAAATGTATTCAAAAACCAGAATAATGAAACCAGGCCCAGGAAACTACTTTTCCTTTTCTTTAGATTTCAAGCCATTAGTGAAGTGCCTTGGATATAATATGCAATTACATAAATGCTTGTTAACTTGCCTTGGAAAAGGGGGTACAAGAAGGAGGGGGACATGCAGCTTTCTTCCAGTCCAACAGCCAGATCAGACACAAGATACTAACTACAATATCCTTCTTACTAGTTTAACTGTATTTGTTCTCAAATAAAATGAGTAAATGAACTGATTACAAAATGGGACCCAATCAATCAATAAACATTTATTAAGCAGCTGATATGTGTCAGGGACTGTGCTGAGAACTGGGGATACAAAAAAAGAAATGATAGTTTATATCCTTGAGGAGCTTACAACTGGGGGACACAATATGCAAACAAATATATACAAATAGGCTCTAGATAGGATAAATAGGAACTAACAGAGGGAAGGCTCTGGAATTAGAAGGACTGGAAAGGTTTCCAGTAAAAGATGAGATATTTGTTGAGACTTAAAGGAAGCCAGGGAGGTCAGTAGGCATGGAAATAAGAGAACAAAATGCCCAGAGCTAGGAAACCGTATCTCATTCATGGGACAAATCGGAGTCCAGTATCACAGGATCTAGGGATGCTGGGGCTAGGAGCAAGGTGTAAGAAGACTGGAGAGGGAGGAGGGAGCTAGATTATGAAGGACTTTGAAGACAAAAGAAAAAATTTTGTACATAATCTTTCAGTACTTGATCGTTGTTCTGGATCTTTCAGTAGCTAGGTAGAAGGTGGATTGTGGGGAGAGACTGGAGACAGGCAGATTCACAGCAGCTACTGCAATAATCCAGGTAGGAGGTGGGAGTTGATGAGGGCCCGCACAATAACTGGGGCAGTGGAAGAAGAGATGCTGCAAAAGTAAATTCCATAGAGCTTGGCAACAGCTTGGAGGTAGACTGAGGGAGAGGGAGGACTCCAGGATGACTCCTCAGGTGAGAACTTGGATGACTAAGAGTATGGTCGTACCCTCTGGAAGATCGGGGGAGGAGTTAAAGGGAAATATAATGAATTCTGTTTTGAACATGTTTAGTATAAAATATCTACTAAATGTTTAGTTTTGTATCTGTGAAAGATAGCTGGAGCTTAATTTGGAGGTAAGCAGAGAAATTAGAGGAAAAAAGGTAAATTTGGGAATCGGGAGATGGCAATCAAATCCATGAAAGCTGATGAAATTTAAAAAAAAAAAAAAAAAAGCTGATGAGACCAAAGCAGAGGAGAAGAGAAAAGAGCCTAGGACAGGACCCTGAGGAACATGGATTAGAAGGCACAGTCTGGAGCAGATCCAGCAAAGGAAACGGGAGTCAGAGAGATAGGAGAACCACAAGAGAGAGGGGTATTCCAGAAACCTAAAGAAAACAATATCGGGGCAGCTAGGAGGCGCAATGGTTAGAGCAACAACCTTGAAGTCAGTAGGACCTGAGTTCAAATCTGACTTCTGACACTTAACACTTCCTGGCTGTGTGACCCTGGGCAAGTCACTTAATTTCAATTGTCTCAGGGGGGAAAAAAAGAAAGAAAAAAAAAAAAAAGTATCATGGAGAAGAGGGTGAGAACCACAACAAAAGCTGCAAGAAAGGTCAAAGAGAATACAAATTGAGAAAAGGCCATTGAATCTGGCAACTTAAAAAATCAATGATAACTTTGGTGAAAGCAATTTTGGTGGAAATAGATCAGAAGCCAGAGTTTAAGGATTTAAGAGAATGAGAGGAAAGAAGGTGGGATACTTAACATATGTGGTCTTTTCATAAAGATTAATAAAATTCTTTTTTGGATTTCTCAAATAAAGTTAAAATAAAAATCCATAGACACTTCCAAAGTAAGAAAAATACACTCTACAAATACATGGGTCAGACCTAGACCCCCAAGAATTTTGCCATCTGTTTCAATGGGTCTCTCAAAAGGTGATAAACATAAAGAAAACAAACAGAATGGTGAAGGGACTGCCTTCAGTATGTGAAAAATTATTGAACTCTTACACCAAGCACTATATTAGGATAAATGTGGAAAAATAGAAAAGAGGGAAATATACAGTAAGTCGTAACTATGAAAACATTTTATAGCAAGTTTCTCTGATAAAAAAGTCATTTTTCAAATATATATGTATGTAAGTCATTTCCCAATTGATAAAATGGTCAAAAGATATGAACAGGTAGTTCTTCACTGAAGAAATCAAAACTCTATAATCATGTAAAAAAAATGCTCTAAAGATATTTACATATATGTGTGTATGTATGTGTATGTATATATATATATATATATATATATACTGAATTTAACATATATTTAACTTTTTTTTTTTAACATATATTGGATTAACTTGCCATCTAGTGGAGGGGTGGGGGAAAGAAGGAGAAAATTTGGAACACAAGGTTTTGCAAGGGTCAGTGTTGAAAAATTATCCATGCATATATTTTTAAAATAAAAAGCTTTACATTTTCATACTTTCAGTTGATGTTTGCTTGCATTTTGTTTTCCTTCTCAGGTTTTTTTCCTTCCCAGAGTCGATTTTTCTTGTTCAGCAAAATAATTGTATAAATATGTAAACATACACACATACACACACACACATATTGGATTTAACATATTTTAACATATTTAACATGTATTGGACTACCTGCCATCTAGGGCGGAGGTGAGGGGAAAGAGGGGAAAAGTTGGAATTTGTACTATATAATGATCAGTAAAAGATATGTTTAGTATTTCTATTGTTCTGTTTTCAATATCTTCTGTAAACTGGTCAAGTGATTAACAAGCAGGTTTGATTTTTACTTAAATCTTTTCTATGCAGGTATTTTTTTTTATAGAAAATATTTTTACAGTCAAAGGTTCTGATAAAGGCCTCATTTCCAAAATATATAGAGAATTAACTCTAATTTATAAAAAATCAAGCCATTCTCCAATTGAAAAATGGTCAAAGGATATGAACAGACAATTCTCAGATGAAGAAATTGAAACTATTTCTAGTCATATGAAAAGATGCTCCAAGTCATTATTAATCAGAGAAATGCAAATTAAGACAACTCTAAGATACCACTATACACCTGTCAGATTGGCTAAGATGACAGGAAAAATAATGATGATTGTTGGAGGGGATGCGGAAAACTGGGACATTGATGCATTGTTGGTGGAGTTGTGAACGAATCCAACCATTTTGGAGAGTAGTTTGGAACTATGCTCAAAAAGTTATCAAACTGTGCATACCCTTTGATCCAGCAGTGTTACTACTGGGCTTATATCCCACAGAGATTATAAAGAAGGGAAAGGGACCTGTATGTGCACAAATGTTTGTGGCAGCCCTTTTTGTAGTGGCTAAAAACTGGAAACTGAATGGATGTCCATCAGTTGGAGAATGGTTGAATAAATTGTGGTATATGAATATTATGGAATATTACTGTTCTGTAAGAAATGACCAACAGGATAATTTCAAAAAGGCCTGGAGAGACTTACATGAACTGATGCTGAGTGAAATGAGCAGGACCAGGAGATCATTATATACTTCAACAACAATACTATATGATGACCAGTTCTGATGGACCAGGCCATCCTCAGCAACGAGATCAACCAAATCATTTCTAATGGAGCAGTAATGAACTGAACTAGCTATGCCCAGAAAAAGAACTCTGGGAGATGACTAAAAACCATTCCATTGAATTCCCAATCCCTATATTTATGCACACCTGCATTTTTGATTTCCTTCACAAGCTAATTGTACAATATTTCAGAGTCTGATTCTTTTTGTACAGCAAAATAACGTTTTGGTCATGTATACTTATTGTGTATCTAATTTATATTTTAATATATTTAACATCTACTGGTCATCCTGCCATCTGGGGGAGGGGGTGGGGGTAAGAGGTGAAAAATTGGAACAAGAGGTTTGGCAATTGTTAATGCTGTAAAGTTACCCATGTATATATCCTGTAAATAAAAGGCTATTAAATTTAAAAAAAAAAAAAATATCAAGTATTTTCTAAATTGGTTTTGTACCGTTTTAAATCAGAATGTGAATAAGAGGACTTTGAAATAATTTATAGTGTCTTCATTTTTTTCAAAGATATAGATCCAAAACATAAGTTTCAGAAGGAAATTTTAGTTCTAAAATGCATTTTCCTTGTCTATTATTATCATCCCTTAAA
This sequence comes from Sarcophilus harrisii, assembly GCF_902635505.1. NCBI lineage: Eukaryota > Metazoa > Chordata > Mammalia > Dasyuromorphia > Dasyuridae > Sarcophilus > Sarcophilus harrisii. The sequence goes on along the minus strand of NC_045429.1, from coordinate 25,269,245 downwards.
AAAAAAGATAACTTTTTAGCTCAACTAACTTTTCAAGTACTTTTAACACACAAAAAAAGTGTTTTGCACTAATATAGAATTAACCTTGGTTTTGACTCCTATCAAAATACAATTTTTCCAAAGTCTCCCTTTTAATGGAATTTGCCACAAAGTCAATTACTATTATAAATATGTTTAAAAAATTTATATGTAGTGATTTTCTCACATTTTTTGACACGTGACTATCAATGAAGCAGACAGTATGTTGATAATGCACAAGGGACTATATTTAAACTAGGACTTGCAGACCTGTGTTTCCCAATGGTATCAAATAAGCTCCATCACTGCTAAGACCAACACACTTTTCCCCCAATATTCTGTTTGCACATTTAAAAATCTGTCAATTATACTATATATATATATATATATATATATAATTACACACACACACATACACCATTTAAAATATGTCATTAACTAGGTATATAGTACCAAATATTTTTCAAATGAGGCTTTTTACACTGATCTATTCAGAAAGCAAATGTGTATGGCTACAGATGCACAGAATTTATAGAAAAACTTGTTCTTGATAATTTGAGAAAATTAGATTCTTTTAAAATAATTTCATCTTGTAGAAGTATTCTGTAAATACACTTTCAAAATACTACAATTCATTAGATTTCACGCTAAGTATTAATGTATTAGCATAAAATACAGCCAAAATGCATTTGCACAAGCAAATATAGCAGTTTTTCTTCTCCATTTAAATAATACCTGAAAATGTTAATAACATAGTAGATTATATTTCTGGATATAGTTTTTTACTTTGTATTTATTTATGTATTTCTGCTACTTAAATTGCCTTTGTACTTGATTTTGCTTGTACTAGATTTCACTATTTCCTTAACACTGTAATATGTCTCTGTCAATAAAAAGTTATTATTAAAAAAACTGTAATATATCTATTACAAAGGATATCATTTCACTTTTAAAAGACACATTTAGTCAACAATTAATTTTGAATTATTAAAAATTTTAAACAATTATTCTCATTATTTCATTTTTAAAGTTGCAGTTTGAGCTGAAACCAGCTAGTTATATTATCTATTCATTTATGTATAGTTACATCCCATTAGCAAAATAAATGACACTGAGAAATAAGCATTATGCTACTTTTTAAACTTCCATGCTAATATTATTTAACTTCAAATTTAGTCATTCTTACTAAAGCATTAAGTAGTGCAATGATATACAATTCCTTTGGGTCACATAGATCATGTCTGCATACAAATTCAATACAAAAAAATTTAAATTTGATCTCATTTGTGCATATTAAATAATAATGAAGTGAATTTATTTTCAAAGGTTATTCACTAGTCTTCTTTTGCTTACATTGATGTACACTTGTTTTTATGAAAGGCAAAGCAGCTATCTTTGAATACATCAATAATTCTGGCAATTGTTTAGCACCCTGTGCCAGACTGAAAAACTCATAAGGGAGATGGTAATGCAAGGTCAAGGTTTGGCAAAGCATGGGCAAGGGATATTAAAGACAGTGTTCAGTGTGACAATATTGAACCTCTGAGCCCTATGAATTTGTGACCCAGCATTAAGCATTTATGGCAGTGTGAGTTCTGGGAAGAAGGTCAAGAGCTTTCAAGACAAGACACCCCCCCCCCCCCAAGTCAGAACAGAACAAACTAACCTAAAAAAATTTTTCTTGTGGCTACAGGAATATCATGAAGGAAAGCTTTTTGAATTCCAGTACTTCTGTTCTGCCCTAAAATAAGCTGAGAGTTAATCAGTTTCATTGAAAAAAAGGAAAATCATTTCTTCTCAAAAAGTTTCAGGATAACAGCTTCACAATAACTAAATCAAGGCACCAGGGCATTTAAGAAATAACTTTGATAGCCTTAAATTGACCTTTTCCACCAAATACCACCCAAGAGTCCAAATGGAGGTGAGATCAAAACATTAAAAATCACATCATGAAAAATTTAAAGGCCAATCAAAAGACATACATTTCAGAACTATGGCATTAGGGAAAATATCTAGCCATAGCAAGCAAAAGAGTGACAATAAAAGATGATAAAGTAAAAAAAATTCAATTATACAATGTGTTAAACATTGACTGAACAAATCAATGAATACTTAAATAGCCAATTGGAATATTTCTAATAAAAGCCTAATATAAAGATATATCAGTACTGACATAAATATATATGAGCAGACACGGTTTAAGAGATGAGTTGTCAAAATATATGCTCAATTTCTGAACAACTTGGCAAGTGACAATGATTAGCAAGATTAGTATGACAAATTCTACTAAAGAAAATAACTTAATTTTAAGAAATAGAACATAAGACATCAAGGGGTATCTTGTGGGGGGGAAATCTTATCTATTCTAACTATTTTCTTGTCCTAAGAACAGCAGTGGTCCCATAAAAAGGCTTTAATCTGCACTTATATAAAGGATGACTCACGTGAGTGGTCTGAATCTTTTACTACATATTGAAAGAAAATGAGAAGAAAAAAAAAAAAAAAAGCCATAGAAAACTGTTCAGCACCACTGTATCAATCCTGGCATTAAGATTATCTGGAACTCCAATAGTGTCCAGTAAGGAAAAATCAAAGTAGCTCATTCCCTGAGGAAAATAAAAACAACCAAAATGGCAAATGATTTAAAAATGGCTCTCCTCCAGCCCCTCCTGTCAACTCATTAAATCCTGACTGTAAAAAAGGCCTTACCAACGGTGCAGCTATCTTCCAGGACTACATCTACATTGCGGTCTCTGTACTCCACCCTGAAGTCCAGCATTCGTGGCTGTCTCTCCACAATCTGTCTGGTTGGCACAACAGGTCGAAATGCTGAAGAAGAAGGTGCCGAAGCCGAGGCTGCAGAATGACTGACTGGTCCATATGCTGGTCCCTGTCCAGTCTCCCCTCCATACTCACTGGAAGGAAAACATAAAAGAAAGGTCACTGCTGATCAATCCACAGAATTTAACATCAATGATCCAGGCACTCTTCTGACTCAAAGCATTTGACATAAATACACTCATTTCTTTTTTTTTTTCACTTAATAATATTTTATTATTCCAGTTACAACAAATTGCAAAGATAGTTTTCAATATTCATTTTTGTAAGATTTTGAGTTGCAAATAATTCTGTCTTCCTCCCTTCCCTCTTGCCAAGCTATCTGGCGTAGGTTATACATGCACAACCAAGTTAAACATATTTCTATATTAGTCATGTTTAAAAGAAAAATCAGAACAAAAGGGGAAAAAACACAAGAAAAAAACAACAACCAAAGTGAAAATAGTAAGAGCAAATCATCACACAATGTTGCTTTTATGATATATAATGTTTTCCTGGTTCTGCTCACTTCACACAGCATCAATTCATATAAGTCTTTCCAGGTTTTTTTTTTTTTTAAATCGGCCTGCTCACCTATAAAACAATTTCCTATATTACCTATTTTTTATAGAACAATAATATTCCATTACATTCACATACACAATCTGTTCAGCCATTTCTCAACTGATGGACATCCACTCAATTTCCATTTCCTTGCCACCACAAAAGGATCTGATACAAATATTTTTTATATAATTGGGTCCTTTTCCCTGTTTTGTTATCTCGTTGGGATACAGACCCAGTAGTGATATCGCTGGATCAAAGGATATGCAGTTTTATAGCCCTTTGGGCACAGTTCCCAATTGTTCTCCTGAGTTGTTGGATCAGTTCACAACTCTACCAACAGTGCATTTGTGTCTCAGTTTTCCCACATCCTCTCCAACATTTTCTTTTTCTATCAGCTTAGCTAATCTGATAGATGTGAAGTAGTATCTTAAGAGTTGTTTTAATTTGCATTTCTCTAATCTAGTGATTTAGAGCAATTTGTATTGTTTTATTTTTTCTAGTTATACATTTATATTAAGTTTTTAAATATACATTTCTTTATAAATCATGTTGGGAGAGAAAAATCAGAACAAAAGGGAAAAACCACAAAAAAAAAAAAAAAAAAAAAAAAAAAAAAAAAAAAAAAAAAACAACAAAAAAAGTGAACATAGGATGTGTGGATTTACATTCAATTTCCATAGTTCTCTTTCTGCATGCTGATGGTATTTTCTGCCCAAAGTTTATTGGGATTGTCTTGTATCACTGAATGGTTGAGAAGAGTCATCATCACATAATTTTGTTACTGTGTACGATGTATTCCTGATTCTGCTTGTTTCAGTCAACATTGTTTTATGTAAATCTTTCCAGGCCTTTCTATAATCATTTTATTCATTATTTTTTATAGAACAATAATATACCATTACTTTCATGTATCACAACTTGTTCAGCCGTTCTCCAATTGATGGGTATATACTCATTTTCTAGTTTTTTGCTACCATAAAAAGAGCTGCTACAAACATTTTTGTACGTGTGGATCCCTTTTCCTCCTTTATAATTTCTTTGGGATACAGACCCAGTAGACACACTGCTAGATCAAAGGGTATGCATCATTTTATAGCCCTTTGGATTGCTCTCCAAAATGGTTTGATTTAACAATTCCACCAGCAATGCATTAGTGTCCCAGTTTTCCCACATCCCCTCCAACATTTATCATTACCTTCTCCTGTCATTTTAGACAATTTGAGAGGTATGAGATGGTACTTCAGAGTTGTTTTAATTTGTACTTTTCTAATCAATTGTGATTTAGATCATTTTTTCATATGACTATTGATGGCTTTAATTTCTTCTTCTGAAAACTGTCTGCTCATATCTTTAGACCATTTGTCAAGTGAAGAAGGACTTGTATTCTTATATATTTGACTCATTTCTTTATTTTTAGAATGAGACCTTTATCAGAAACACTAGGTGTAAAAATTGTTTCCCAGCTTTCAGCTTTCCTTTTAGTCTTGGTTGCATCGGTTTTGTTTGTACAAAAACTTTTTAATTGAATGCAATCAAAATTATCCATTTTGCATTTCATAATGTTCTCTATTTCTTATTTGGTCATGAATTCCTCCCTTTCTCAAAGATTTAAGAGGTAAACTATTTTCTGATCTCTTAATTTGCTTATAGTATCATGCTTAATGTCTAAATTATGAGTCCATTTTTCACCATATCTTGATATAGGTTGTGAAATTTTGGTCCATGCCTAGTTTCTGGCTATGCTATTTTCCAGTTTTCCCAGCAGTTTTTATCACATAGCGAGTTCTTATCCTAGAAGCTGGAATCAATATCAAATTATAGTTTTGATCAATAAATTATCAAATAATAGATGACTATAGTCACTGACCTGTCTTGTGTACCTAACCTATTCCCACTGATCCAACTTCTATTTCTTAGTCAATACCAAATGGTTTTGATAATGGCTACTTTGTAATATAGTTTTAGGTTTGGTGTGGCTAGGTAGACCACCTATCTTTGAATTTTTTTTCATTAATTCATTTGATACTTTTGACTTTTGTTCTTCCAGATGAATTGTTATTATTTTTTCTAGCTCTGTCAGATAGTTTTTTGGTAGTTTGATTGGTAGGACACTAAATAAGTAAATTAGTTTAGACAGAACTGTCATTTTAAATACATTAGCTTGGCCCACCCATGAGTAATTGACATTTTTCCAATTGTTTAAATCTGACTCTTTGTATTTTATAATTGTGTTCATATAGTCATATGAGTTTATCTTGGCAAGCATACTCCCAAATATTTTATATTTTCTATAGCTATTTTAAAGGGGATTTCTCCAAATCTTGCTACTAGGCTTTGTTGGTGCTATATAGAAATGCTGGTGACATATGTAAGTTCATTTTATATCCTGCAACTTTGTCAAAGTTAGTGCTTCAAGTAGTTTTTTGTTGATTCTGTAGGATTTTTTAAGTATATCCATATCATCTGCAAAAAGTGATAGTTTTATTTGCCCGTTGCCTATTTCCTTCAAATTCTTTTTCTTATCTTATTGCTAAAGTGAACAATTCTAGCACAGTAATGAATAGTGGTGATAATTGGAACCTTTGTTTCACCTCTAATCTTACTGAGGTTTCCAGCTTATGCCCATTACATATCATGCTTTGCTGATGATTTTTAATAGATGCTACTTATCATTAAGAAAAATTTCATTTATTCTTACTCTCTGATGTTTTTAATGAAAATGGGTGCTGTATTTTCTCAAAAGTTTTTCCTTCATCTATTCTGATAATTATATGATTTCCGTTAGTTTTATTATTGATCAGTTGGTTGTTATTGGTCACTTATGCTGATAAGTTTTCCTATTATTGAACCAGCCCAGCATTCCTGATATAAATCCAACTTGGTAATAACATATTATTCTGATGATAAATTGCTGTAAGCTCTTTGATAATATTTTACTTAAAATTCTTGCATTCATTAGGGAAATTGGCCTATAATTTTCTTCTGTTTTGACTCTTCCTAGTTTAGGTATCAGCCCACCATATTTGTGTCATAAAAGGAATTTGGCAAGTCTCCGCGTATTTTTCCAAATAGTTTATATATTTTTGGAACTAATTGTTCTTTAAATATTTAGTAGAATCCACTTATAAGTCCATCTGGCCCTGGAATACTCTCTTTCTTGAACACTGATTCATTCAGCATGAATGTATCAAGCACTATCTATGTGACAGTCCCTGGGCAAGAAACAGATACAACAATCAAAGAGCTTGAGAGTTGGGGAGGGGCGGGGGGAGGGAGGAGAGTAAAGGGGAGGGAGAGGGACAAAGAGCCCACAGAAAAATCTATATGAAATCAATATAAAATATCTAAATAACTTTTGGTGGAGTGGGAAGTGAGGTAGGATCAGGAGAAGGAGCCTGGATTTCAGTGGCAGCTGTGTAAGAACGTGACATAAGGACAAGGCAAGGACAAGATGTATGTGCAGAATGAGGCAAAGTAAGGAGCTGAGAATAATGTCACAGGTTACAAACAGAGGAAGAGAAGAATGGTGGTGCCTTTGATAGTAATACTGAGAAGTCGAGATAGTGAATTCTGTTGTGGACATGCTGAGTATGAAGGGAAATGTTTCCAGGACATTCAGTCCTATGTCCAATGGGCATGGGGTGCTGTGGGACTGAAACTCACAGGAGAGACTGGGGCTGGACACATTGATTTGGGAACACATAGATCAAGTGAAAAAGTGCAGAGAGAACAGAATTTGTGATACAGCTTGAAAAACACATTCTGGGTGTAGGAAATGGATGATAAACCAGTAAAGAAGACTTGGTCAAATGAAAAGATAATATTCTAAAGGCAGGGAGACTTATGAAGTGGCAACAGAATTAATCCAGGAAGAAGTGAGGACCTAAAAATAACCAATCTGTAATAAAAGCAACTGAGGCCAAGTTCAAAGTCAATAATCATTTATTAAAGAGACCTGGCCCTCTTTAACAAACAGGACTTCATAACTTCTTCATGATCTGAGATGTCCCCTTTCTACGGGGCCTTGGTTTTATAGTGTCTGGCAAGATAACACAGCTGATGTAAAATACAGGGTTTCATTGGTTGATGGACCTATACCTTTTCTCTCCCCTTCTCTTACTCCGTCTCCCCCCTGCTCACATCCCAGTAGAAAGCATCTACACAGGCCAAAAAAAGACCAGGCCTAATGGTCATAAGACAAGCAAGGGGCAACCACCAGGCAAGTTTTCCTACTTTGGGCAATAGAAAGACAAAAAGAAGTTAGGGGACTTTCCAAACCATTAGGATATCTTAGCCATCCTAGTTTGGTCACTTATGCATGAAGAAAAAAGGATGGAATTCTTCTACCCTCATATTTAAGCAAGTGCCTTTATAAACTCTTAAGTCAAAGTTCTGGGACCAAATATAAGATCTTTAAATTACAGGTCACCAACTGACCTGTAGCAATTAACTAAATACATATATAAACAGACAAGTGTAACAGAAATAATTCTGCCCCTATGGAATCACATTAAACTGATTGTGCTTGAAATAAAATAAGGGCTAAATTAATCACCTAACATACTATACTAGAATGGGGGTTATGACAGTACCAGATGTAAGCGATGTTGATGAGACAGAATCCTAGTAGAATTCACAAGATTTGGTAACCGACTATATATGGAAAAGAGGCAAGAGTTGAGGATACTGCAAAAACTGTGAACCTGGATAAAAGAATGATGATAACCTTCAATGAAAATAAAGAAGAGAAACAGGGGGATTGGTAATAAGTTCTATTTTGGACAAGTAAAGTTTAAGATAATTGTGTGATATCAAGGTGGAATATATAGAAGGTAGTTAGAAATATATGACTAGAGCTCCAAGAGATTGTCTCCATATGTAGATTTGATCATTTTCTACATAGATATCATCACTGAGCTGAAGGAAATTAATATTACAGATGTCTTTAGAGTAGAAAAGAAGGCCCTAGAGAGAACCTGGAAGTATAGCCACATAAAAAAGGTGGGGGATTGACGATGACAATCTATCAAAGGAAACTTCAAAGGAAGTCCGAAACGAGAGGACAAACAGCAAAGAGCAATGTCATGAAAGCCCAGAAAGGAGAGACTATACAGAAGGAGGAGGTAATCAAGACAGTTAAAAGTTTCTTTAAGATCCTTCCAGCTCTAACACTGTATGTTATGAAGTCCATAGATGCAATCCAATCTACAGAATCTCAGAACTGGGAGGAATCCAGAAACCACAGAGCCCTTCTCACCCATACCTGAACTTTGATTCCCCAAAAGTCTCCAACATATCCAACAAAGTAGAAAGACTGGAAGTGTAGCAGGGACCAGATTACAAAGGATTTTAATGGGAGGCCTTTGGGGGCAGGGACTGTTTCACTTATGTCACTGTCTCCTCAGTATCTAGCACAGTGTCTGATACACAGAAAGGATTTAAGATAAAAGCCTAACTGATAGGGACTCTTCTAGCTCAAATACTCAATGCTATATTATTTTGGATCTATGCTGGAAGAAAAACAATAATATTTTATATCTAAAAAGAGTTTTCCACAACTTTTCAGAAGCCCCTAACCCTTGATAAAAATAAAGGCATTAAAAGAAAAATGTTCTAAATCAGAACAAGGAGGCTGGCATGTTTGGCAACTGTGAAGGAAAGAAAAAGAAGCAATTTTCTAATAAGATTAAAAGTTTGGATAGAATTGCTAGTGCCAAATTAAGACCAAAAATTTCCTGCTTGTCAACCTTCTGAAGTCAGCACTTATTAAAAAGAAAATGTAAAAACAAAACCCAGATCCCAGTCTGTAAGATACACAGCAATGACCCAAATAATTAGCCATTGCATTACCTGTAAAGCTTCAAGATGTAGATAATCCTTTCCTTCTAATACCCTGCATATTAGACAGAACAAGAACAACTGTTCTTGTGTGACAGGTGCAGAAAAGTGACCAAAGCAGACTCAAATGCAGGATTCAAATCCAGAATCCCTGACCCCAGATCATCACCATGGCTGGTAATTCAGCACAGGAAGCTAGACAATAATAACAAAGGCTTCTGTGCAGAATTTTATATTTACAAACTTTTCATTTCATGTCAAAGTTACCTATTTTATCTTTTGTAATCGCTCCTATCCATAATGCAGAGATGCTACATGATCTCATCTGACTACTGTAGAAGAGGGAAATACGTATTTATTAAGCACTTACTGTGTGCCAGGAACTGCTGAGCACCTTACAAATGTTAACGATTTGAGCTTCACAATAATCCTGGGCTGTAGATGATATTATTATTCCCATTTTACAGCTGTGGAAGATGAAGCAGACAGAGGTGAACTGACTTGCCCAGGATCACATAGCTAGTAAGCCTGTTGGGCTAAATCTGAAATCAGGTATTGTTGACCCAGGCCCAGAATGCTGTCAGCTAGGTCCCCCCCAAGAGGAAACGATATACCCCCACTCCACCTGGCATTCCTATCATCAAATACAAACTCCTCTTGGGGATTTCCAAAGCCCTACACAGCTGGATCCTGCTGTCTTGCCAGCATCCCTGGACTTTGCTCCCAATCCTCTCACCCAAAGGGTCTTTCCCTCTGCTCCTCACCCATGATACTCAATCTCTCGACTTGGTTCCTCATGCGCTGACTGGCAGCCCCTCTGCCAGGAATGTATCCATTCTTAGCTCTGCCTTCCTTTCACTAAGATAAAGGAGCCACCTCCTTTCCTTCCTTCCTCTCCAGCTCTGCTCCCAACTCTTTGGACTTCACCCTCATGGCCCTCTGCTTTACTCCTCTTCTTACGTTCAGCTACTGTCTGGGGGATTGTCCTTTGCCATTAGAATGTAAGCTCCTTGAGGACAAGAACTATCTTTCTTCTGTTCTTTAAGCTACATCATGAGCATTGAGTACAGAGCCTGGTACACAGTATTTGTTGTTGATGGGTTCTTTCAGTTGTGTCCAACTCTGTGACCCCTATTTGGGGCTTTCTTGACAAAGACACTGGAATGGTTTGCCCTTTCTTTCTCCAGATGAGAAATCCAAGACCATCAGGGTTAAGTGACTTGCCCAGGGTCATACAGTAAATGATCGAGGCCAGATTTGAACTTAAGAAAACTCCAGGCCCACTGCTTTTGCATTTAATAAAGATTTAGCAATCTGATTTGGCTTATTAATGAGTAAGTCCTTCTTCCCCACCTACTTTGAATATGTTTGGTACTTTATACTTAGGATGTTTATATTTATGTTAGTTTCCCAAATTAGATCATACTCTTAAAAAAAATCAAAAGAGAAATAGATCATATACCTTTCTTCACTCCTATTGGGAGATGTCTCCTTAACTGAAGAAAGGGTAGAGGCAATTACAAAAGATAAAAAATGCTAATTACATGAAACTGAACAGTTTTTGCACAAGTGAAATTAATGTAATTAAGATAAAAAGGGAAGCATTTGCATGGGAAAAAAAATTTCTCTGGTAAGTTTTTGGTATCCAAGATATTTGTTCATTCCTTTTTTAATCATGTCTAACTTTTTGTGACCCCACTTGGGGTTTCTTGGCAGAGATACTGGATTGTTTGCCATTTTCTTCTCCAATTCATTTTGCAGTTGAGGAAACTGAGTCAACAGGGCTGTGACTTACCCAGAGTCATCCAGTTAATAAGTGTCTGAGGCTAGATTTGAACTCAAGAGGATGGATCTCCCTGATTTTTGTCACACTGAATGCAAACATGGACCTCCAAGGTAGCCCTCATTAAGTTATATAATGTCTCTGTTGAACATCCAGCTCCTTCCCCTCAGAAGATTGAAGTTCTTCTAGGAGAGTGACTTTGATTTTATTTCCCCAGCTTCCTATTGCCAACACACAAAACCAACTGAATGAATGCTTGTTGCCTAAGTTACTTAGTTTAGATTAGTTTAGATTCCCTTTTTACAGGTAAAAAAGTGTCCCAGAGAAGATACTGTCCAAGATCACAGCATGCTGAGGGCACAGCAAGAATTTAGCTCCTCTGACCTCCAGTCAAATTCCATTTCTCAAACTACACCACTCTGCCAATTTCTCTGCATTTTGTTTTCCTCCTTTATTAAAAGAAATTTGTAGATGAGTGCAGGTAGCAACATACAACAGAAACAGGGCCATACATGGCACCCAAGAAGACCCGGGTTCAAGTCCTACTTCTGAAAATTCTCACTTAGCTGAACATTTGGGGCAATTCCTCATAACTCTTTCAGATTCTTGTTTCTTCATCTATAAATTGAGGGCATTAAAACCTTCAGCATTTACTTCAAAGGATTATTGTGAGCCTCATATGAGATTATTATCTCACATGGTTAAAAAATGCTTCAAATACATAAATATACAAACTAAAGAGAATACTAGAGAATTTAATCAAATCAGAAAAGGAAATGGGACTAACTATAAAAGAATTAACAAGGGTGTGTGTGTGTGTGTGTGTGTGTGTGTGTTCTGGTCTTATTATTTATAGAAGAATTTCATCAAATTTTTAAAGAAAAATTAATAACATGAATTATTCTCAATATTGAGAAAGAAAGCACTCTATAATACTCCTTTTATAAGGCAAGTAGTGTCCTAGTAACAAATGCAAAAGAAGATAAAGCAGAGAAATCCAGAAACATATTATTAATCAATAGTGAATCAGAAGTTTTAAATAAAATTCCAAACAGACTACAGCAATTTATCTAACATCAATGATTATCAGGCTGAATTTATACCAGGCATAGAAAAATGGTTCAAAATTAGGAGAACAATTAGCCTCATTCTGTCAATAATTACTATTATTTGCCCCCATTTTACAGATGAGAAAACTAAAGCCTCAAAAGATGAAAGAATTTGCCCACATTCATACAACTTGTTAAGTGTTGGGGCTCAGACTCAGACTCAAGATTTCTGACCTCAAGACCCAATGTTCTTTCTAGTTCCATCCACCCATTGTCACCCTGAAAAGGCCCAAACAGCCCTGCTGACATCTTTATTCTCCACAGACAAGTTTTCCTGGTAGTAAGGCTGCATAATTTAACAGTTTTATTAAAATTCTGGAGTTTTGTGCCAATGGTATGAGTTGACTAATAAAGTCTATTATTGAATATATAGAGACATATTTCAAATGTATAAATAAGAAGTGTCTTTCTTCCTGCCTATCTATGCCATTCCTTGCATTTTGCCTCCCACTTTAGGGGAAAAAAAATTAAAGCTTTCAACTCTTCAAATGGTACAAAAGCATCTCTCTTGCTTGTCTCTAGTCAGCAGACTCATGAGAAGAATTTTCAGCTATGGCAAATCCACTGATTTCAGGGCTTAAAAACACAGAATGAATTTGTTTAGCTTGGGGGTGGAGGTGAGGGCCCAAAAGAACAACATTCCTGAAAAACAACTGATTTTCTGGTGTGGGGCTGAACAAATAACTTGTTCATTTAATAAAAACAGAAACAAGTGACTGGTTAAAAATTTGAGTGAAAGCTATCCGAGTAAAGCTCACACAATAATGGTGAACCAAGCAATTACACCTTCTGACCCAGGCCTGTGGAGTCTGGCTCTTAAGGAAAATAGGCTTTGGCTTGAGACTCGTTGAACACAATTACACTGTCCCAAACAGGCAAAATGGCTCTTCTTCCCCGGCAGAGTGGGCATCAGAAGGCAGGCAGGGGCTCAGAAGGCTTCTCTCTGGGCCTGACTCAGCAGAGAGCGGCCAAACACACAAGGGTTTCGTGCAGCAGACTCTGGCCGGAGAAGTGCCAATAACATTTATTCTGGAACTCTGTCAAACTGCAACCATATTTAGCACTTTTTAAATTCAACTTTTTAAGTGGAAGGGGCAAACCTAATTCTGAAGCAAGTTCCTGTGCACATCTGGTTTGCTTTTGCAACAAGGCCTTCCTCAGAATTAAATCCTTTTTGAACCAAAGAAAAACGTTGGTGCTGAACTTGGAAAATATGCCCACTTTCTTAGGATGAAACTACTTCTGATTGTGGGGGAGGGGAAGGCAAGAAAGGCCTGGATCTGTGGATCACTCACTTCCCAACACAGGGAGGGGGCTGGAAGGTACAAAACAACACCCTGCTCCCCTCATAAATCTGCTTTATCTCCAAAAGGTAGCAAACATTTTCAAAAGCCCGCTGAGGTGGAGGATGTTTTGTATTCAGGCACTTTCCAGCTTGTCCCAAACAAGCCAATTCTTACAGTGTTGTTTCTGTTTGCCTCATCGGCACTCAGAGTGCTCAGAGTCCTAAACCCCAAAACCCAAGAAAACATGGGAACAAGAGGTCCCTGAAAGGGGGGGTGGCTTCACCTCCCCCCAAAGGAAAGAAGATGACACATGGTGTCCAACTTAAGGCCAGCAATGAAGCTAGCTCCAGTTCCTGAAGCTCGCTCTTCCCCACCGCCACCAAAGTCCCTTCATCTTCTCCCACCTTGCACTCCAGGACTCTCAGTCTGAAGTGGCCCAGGCCCAAATGTTTTATTTACATTCTATAAACAGCACAGAGTCCTACTGAAAAAAGTCCAGGCTGGCTCCACTCCTTACCACTTGAGTGACCTTGGATAAGACAGTGTCCTTGTTGGGTCTCAATTTCTTCTTCTTACAAGTTAAACACATCAGGGGGCAATGGGGTTCTTTTCAGCAAAATACAGCAAGAGTTCTAATCAACTAACAAAATGATTAATAATTATCAAAACCCTATGCCAAGCTAAAGAATTTGTGCCATCAGTTCCAATGATCTTGTGAATCCAGAGAGGACTCTGGGAACTGAGGGTGGATCACAACATAGCATTTTCACTTTTTGTTGTTGTTTGGTTGCATTTTGTTTTCTTTCTCATTTTTTTTCTTTTTAATCTGATTTTTCTTGTGCAGTAAGATTATTGTGGAAATATGTATAGAAGAATTACACATATTTAATATATATTAGATTACTTGTCATCTAGGGGAAGAAGGTGGAGGGAAGGAGAAGAAAAATTTGGAACACAAGGTCTTGCAAGGGTGAATGTTGAAAAATTATCTATGCATATGTTTTGAAAATAAAAAGCTTTAATAAAAAAATGAAAAAAAGAAAAAAGAAAAATGTGTCACAATGGAACTGTGAGCAGAATTCCACAAAGTCAGAGTTGCAAAGAACCTCAGAGGCATGTAGCCCAGACAAGAATCTCATTAAATGTACTCACCAAGTGGTCCTCCAACCTTTGCTTGTAAATCTCTAGGGAGGGGGAAACCCACCACTTCCCAAGACAGCCCACCTCACCTCTAATTTTTAGGAGGCATTTTTATCAAGCCAAAATCTATGTCTGGCAACCTTCCTTTACTGCTCTAAGTTTCACCACAGGACATGGCAGGCCACTTCTAACCCCTCTCCCCAGCTACAACCTTTCAAATATACTTGTGATTACTGTGGCCACTAGAATTCCTATTCCTTCAATTCAGAGCTTTGCTTCACATACATGTTTTATCTCCTGATCCTTACTGGTGTTTCTTTTCTATTAATAACTGTACTTTCTCTCATACTTACTCCCAACACACTGCTCCTACAGATCAGTAGTGTTGAACTCACATAGAAAGGAGGTCACTAAAGCATTCATGAGGGCCTTTGCAGATTATCTAGTGACTTATAAAACCACATGTTATAGAAGAATTGCACATGTTTAACATATATTGGATTACTTGCTATCTAGGGAAGGGGGTAAGGGAAAGGAAGGGAAAAAAAAATTGAAACACAAGGTTTGCAAGGGTAAAAGTTGAAAACTATCTATGCATGTATTTAAAAATAAAAAGTTTTATTTTTTTAAAAACCCACATATTAACAGCATCTATATATGGCTGTATTTTCATTTACTTTGTTAACTATTTCCCAATGATATTTTAATCTGGCTCAGGCCACAAGCAACCAATTTGTCTTTTTCTCCATAGAGGAAGTCAGAAGAATCATCTCATCCAAATACTGATGGCTATTATTTATTTAGCTTTGTGATTTTTAGAGGAGTTCAATACCTGGGGTATAGTGCTTCTCTTCAGCCCACTCCTGCTGGCCCCTCCTAATGTTTTATTGCTATTCCATCTCTCTGAATGCCTTACTCTCCCTATATCTATTCTTCATCTTTATTGTGATCTTCAATCCATCCACTCATTAATACTTTACTGTATTATGTATATGTAGGTTCATAACTTTCCCTCTTGTTTTAATTTCCTCTCTTTTGAATGTTAACTTTTAATACAACCAGTTTAATTTCATACTATCATCTACTCTGCAGTCCCTTCTCTCTTTTCCCTTTTTCTTTCCTTTATTCTATTTGTGAATTCCTCATGCCATCTTTCTCCTCCATGACTACTCATAAGCTGCTTAAAAAAAAAAAAAAAAAAAAAAAAAGGTGGGAAAAAAATGACAACCATACTGAAGGAGTTCACTAAAAATTTATGTTATTGAATATCAAATGGGTCCTCACCACAGGAAGGATTATTCCTCCCTAAGTCATTCTCTTCTACCTCATTTCCTCATAGAAGATATTCCAAACTTTTCCTGCTCTCCAGTTTGCCCCACTTTCACACCAGCAGGCTGGCTCCCTCAGGGGTACCCACTATTCCTGTGTCTCTAAAGCTTAACATATTTCCTAGAATATAATAAATGCTTAAGAGATTCTTATTTCTCTCAAACCTCCCACATTTCCCTTTTCTTCTTAGCTAATACTGTCCTCCTTACTGATTCTCTCATGAGACATTCCCTTTCCTGACTCTTGGGATTTCCCCTGATTGTCTTTCAAACCTGAAATTCTCTCCTTCTTTATCTATGCATATTGGCTTCCTTCAAGTCTCAGCTAAAATTCTACCCTCTATAGGAAGTCTTTACCAATCTTCCTTAATTCTAGTCCCTTCTCTCTGTTGATTATTTTCTATTTATTCTGAATATTTTGCCTTCCCCATTAAACTGTAACATCCATGAGAGCAGGGACTGTGCTTCTTGTTGAGGTTGGGGGGATGGGAGATGGTATCCCTAGTGCTTCTCCTGTTTCTAGTAGAGAATAGGCACTTAAAACATGACTTGAATGGGAAAAGGCTCAAGGATGCTACTCCCCACGATGAAGAAAAAGCGTTGTGCTAATTCTGGCTACAGACATGCTGAAGGAGCCTGGTACAATGAACACTACTGCCTGCCAAGAATCAGAATGTGATAAATAACAAATGTTCTGTGATGATTCCCCCATTCAACAAGCATTCCTTAAGTATTTAATATATACAAGACATTCTTCTGATGCTGGAAGATAAAAGGATGAAATATACAAATATGCAAAAGAATATTCTATAAAGAAGAATGCCAGCATTGGGGGCTGGGAAGCTGATGACCTTTCTTTACGATTGCTTAAAATTTACTCAATCTCAGTTAATTTTGCTAAATGTTAAACTTCTGTAACAGAGAAAAGACCCTTTTAGCAAACTGCTCTATCATCTCCCCATATTTAACGAGTACCTCTGAGATGCCTTTCACTTACTAGGAACTCTGGAGACCTAAGTAGCAAAGGAAAAACAACTGGCTATTTTTCTATTTTAACCAATATTGAGATCAAGTCTTCTATGTGATGGGCGCTGAGTCTGTGCATTATATAGGGAAGCATAAGCAATTGGCCCTACCATCAACAAGCTTGTTTTTACCAAATTGGTAAAATACATAAAAAGCTAAGACATGGGAATATGAGAAGCAGCCTGGCAGAGTGGAATCAGAAAATCCAGGCTTGAATTGTGGTCATCACAATTTGTTATTGTTCTTTGTTATTGTTCTGTTACTTTAGTCATGTCCAACTCTCTGTGATCCCATTTGGGGCTTTCTTGGCAATGATATTGAAGTAGTTTGCTCCTTCCTTCTCTAGCTCATTTTTACAAAGGAGGAAAACAAGGCAAAGAGAATTAAATGACATGCCCAAGGTAAAACAGCTAGTAAATGTTTGAGGCTGGATTTGAATTCATCAAGACGAGCCTTCCTGACTCTACGTACTATGGCACCACCTAGTTGCCCCAACCTTGCAACTGTTACCCTATATGTAAAATGAAGGAGTCACAACTGATAGAATATTCTATTCTATTCTTCCTATTCTATCATTCTATCCAATGGAAGCAAAGAAGAGGCAGGAAAAGTGACAGGAAAAATATAAGAGAAAGGAGACAGGGAGAGAGCTCAGGTGTATGTGAGCCGCACACTATAGCCAGGGAGGCAGGGGGAAGGGTGAGAGGCACCTGCATAAACATTTTGTGAGTGGGCCCTGAAAGAAAGGCAGGAAGGGTGGGGAGAGGGGGAGGTAGAGAAACTATTCCCATCAAGGAAACCAGCAGAATATTAATCATCATTAAAGTGCTCATCAGAAATCAATATTTTCTTCATTTTTAAAGGTAAGAAAAAGAATTCACTCTTTTTAAACTTTCCAAAGAAAATCATACCTCATTACATGGGTTATGTTCTTACATACCTTTGGAGAATGCCATTTTCTTGTGGGATTACACCATTGATAGCTGCCTGTAAACAAAAAACACAAACATTCATTTAAAAGAATACCCAAAATATCATGAAAGGAAATCAGCATGTTTTGATGGAACTTATTTAAGCAAGAAACCAAACATTTTTCTAATCATCTGAACCACACTCCATTAAGGGCTTCTCCAACTTTGCAATTACAAACTCTTCTTCTCAGCAGACAAAAACCAAGAAGTTGAAATTTAATTATTTCCAAACCTCTGGCCATAAAAGGCCCAATTCTAGAATTCTCATTTAGGCAAGATCTGTATTGACCAGGAAGTGATCAAGTGACTTTATGATCAAGTTCAACTGGAGAATTACAGCAAAGTTTTCTTTATATCCACTTCACTCTTCAAAATTGGCTGAAGAGGAGTAGGCACAGAGTTGTATCGGACACACAATACTACAAAGCCAAATATGAATAAACCTACAGGTGTCTGACCTTCTCATTTTATACAGGAGGAAACATGTGTAAGAGAAGGAAAAACACTAGGCCAAAGTCACAGGAGAAAGATAACTATATCATAAGGCTAAAATAGGCTGAGCTCAAAGCTTTCAGCTCTTTCCACCACACAGCTCCTAGCACTTCAAGGGCCATCCCAGGCATCCTGATCTAAATCTTGCCACTGGATCCAGAGGCCTCTGGAGAAGAGAGGAAGGCAGGTGACTCTGCCCAGCCTTCCTTCACTCAAATCCAATTCACTTGCACATCATGGCTTCACCTCTCTGAGGTCATGGTCCTTTTTGAGAAGAAAGGAGAGATAAGAACAACAATCCCAGCACTGCTAACTGACATAGGAGGCACATAATAATGTTCCTTGATTATTGATCCCAACTGTGCTTATAATACCTGGATAATAACAGCTCAAACAAAAGGCTGACAGGGCACTACATGGGGAACAAGAGTCCCTTGGGGGAGAGGCCACAGCTATAAGTGTCACTAGAATGAGAGCTGTATGGCACTAGTGTGATGCAAGACCCTGAATCTGACTTTATCATAAGACTGGAAGCCGGGAGGGAACTGAAAGATTATTTAAATCAACTCCCTCATTTTACAGATGAGAAAAATGGGGTCCCGAGAGAGGAAGGGATTTGCTTATATCACAAACACACAGAACAAAACCCCAAATTTTCTGACTCAGTCTAGGGTTCCTCCCTCTGCCCTGTTGGGGAACAAGTAGGCCAGCCCAGGCTGCAGGCTTGGTGGAAACCAAAGGCTTCAGCCAAACTCGACTTCTTTTCCCTCATTCTTCATTATAATCAACCTGACAAATGGAAGACTTTGTAAAATGTTCATTTTAACATTTGCCAAAGGTGGAACCTTCTACTCTGCTCTTACTATTGAGCCAAAATAGAATAAATAGGGGCTGGCAATGGGGAAGGGGCTGGCCATCGATTGAGGGAAGGAGAGGGAAGAAGAAGAAGACAGTTAATATAAGTCACATAAACAGCGTACACTACAGGAATACTGGTAAACCAGAAAGCTGAAACAGATATCGTCAAGTAAGATTTCCTTCCTACTTCCCAATAACTTTGCACAGCACATCATCCAAGCCCAGGCCTGGACAACTGTGTCCCTTATGTTATCAGCAAGTTCCATTGGGTAGAATCCTTCCCCTCAATCCTTACTTTTTCTAGAGAACAAAAAGAGGCCATCTTCTATTTCTTACTGCTTCTCACATGTCCCATCTCCCTCCTCTGAATCTCTGAAAGGCTGTCATGCATGCCATTCACTTTTGCTTCTTATATATCCTGTTTCTTTCCAGGCTTAGATCAAGTACCACCCTCTACATGAAGCCCTTCCTGATCTAGGATTCTGAATTCTGATCCTTTCCTGTTTTCCCAATCCCAAACCAAGCACTCAGACTTCCCTGCAAAAAAAAAAAAAAAAAAAAAAAAATCTCATTCTATAATTCTAAGATGAAGAGAACAAAGTAAGGTCATGAGAGATAAGGGCCTGGTCTCAGATATTAACAGAACTGGAGAGAAATGATCAGATTCTAGAAAATTTTCAATTATAAAAAAAAGTCAACAGAGCATCATTTTTCTGACATTCAGAAACTTCCAATGAGGAGGAGCCAATCTGTTGCCCAAATGCATTTTAATAGAGATAAGTTAGGATTCTTTATTCCCTGAAAATCATCCCAGATCTGCTTCTGGGTAACCTCTTTCATGTGGTTTGGGAGACAAGCACATCTTTCAAATCCCTCCTTTATAGAAAAGTCTTTTATTATTTTAGAGCTAAAAAAACTGAAGTGGTGAGAAGTGAAGGGACCTGTCCAGAGTCAAAGTGTCAGATACAGGATACAAGTCCAGGTCTCTCTCATTCTGAGTAGAGCACTGTCCACTACACCTGACTGCAATGCCAAAGGCTGTGAGGGGTCCAGAGTGGATAGATGTGTAGAGGACCGAAGATAATGGAGAACTCTGAGAAAAGTATACTTGAAGCAAAGATACTTATAGCAGGGTGTTAACTCAGCCCTATTGATGAGATGATGGTTCTCTAGTTTACATATACTTAGTATGGTGATGTCGTGGTTCTACAGTTGACACATGCTCAGCGTACTGTACTTGTACTTTACAATTGTACTGAAGTATATAAAAGCTGAGAGGACTTGAAATAAGCAGGGGGGGGGAGCAGAGAGGGGGAGGGCACACAGAGAGAGACAGGGAGAGAGGGAGAGAGAGAGAGAGAGAGAGACACTCAGAGACAGAGAAAAACAGACAGACACACAGACTCGAGTGAGAGTATGTTCCAATTCGATCTCAGACACCAGAGAGATCCTCGAGAAAGTAAGCCCGGATATTATATAGATATTACTAATTAGGACAATCAAAGAGGGCTTCATGGAAAACTCTAATAGAATGCGTAATAGTTTTCATCCCTTTGGGATTCTAATCACCAAAGCTCTACTTCCAATACACTTCTACCAGTATGTGATACACAAAGTTGAAATAGAAATTACATAATCTACTTTCCAGGATTCTTGAGAAATCTTCAACAATGTGAAATACATACTTGGGAATGAGATGATCTTCAGCAGGATAATGGTGCTATTTGTTAACAAATGCTGAACCTTTCTTTCACTGGAGAAGGGAAAATAAGAGTACTAATCTAAGTCTTCTAAGATAGAGAATAGTCTGCCACCATCACTGAAATGAGATTCCTTAGAAAATAGATTTATATATA
Organism: Sarcophilus harrisii; assembly: GCF_902635505.1. NCBI lineage: Eukaryota > Metazoa > Chordata > Mammalia > Dasyuromorphia > Dasyuridae > Sarcophilus > Sarcophilus harrisii. The sequence continues at coordinate 25,248,156 of NC_045429.1, read as the reverse complement.
TTAGATTTTCAAAGAAAAGTCACTATAATTAGATACCATGGCGTTTAATTCCAGTTCCATCCCTTATTAGCTGTGTGACCTTTAATAAGCTATTTAAATGACATTTGACTATGATAATTCAATTCAAAAAAATACTTATTAAGCTCCTAGTATGTGTCAGGCACTGTGCTAAGCTATACTACTATATTAAAATAGCATCCTAGCTGGTCTCTCCATATTTTTTTCACTCCAATCCATCCTTTATAGAGATACAAAAGTGATTTTCCTAAAGCAAATTCTGATTATGTTCATTCTCCTCAAACTTTACTGGCTTACTACTGCATCTAGGGATCAAAAATGCATTCCTGCATTGGTTTTAAATCTATTCACACCTAATGCTGACACATTTTTTCAAAATCATTCATTATACATTTTTCCCCTTCTCATACTTGACAACAATGCTTCTCTAACTATGCTATAGAGAACCACAAAACACCCCAAATTTGGTCTATTTTTTAATGAATCTTATGCTATTTGATAATAAGCATTATAAATAATGATGTTATGGCTAACAGATATGTTTTATGTGATTTCATATGCATACTTGATATCACAGAGGAGGCAGAGCCAAGATGGCATAGTAAAGGCAGGGACTCACTGGAGCTCTCCCCCCAAAGCCCTCCAAGTAACTTTAAATAATGACTTTAAACACATTTTAGAGACAGAGTAGAATAATTTTCCTGCTCCTGACGGTTTGGAAGGTCTGCAGGAGGGATCTGTTGCATGAGGAAGGTTGTCAGGATAGGATGTTGCACTAGGATGTTCAGGGAGTGCCAGCAAACCAGGAGCAAACTTTAGGAGCCAGCAAAGCAACAGTGGGGGCAGCAGCAGAAGCAACAATCTTAGAGATCTTAGCTCACAAGTGGGGGGTGGGGGGGGGGGGAGGAAAGGGCTGGTCAGAGGGGGATTACAGGAGCCTCTTGCTGGCACTGGCCAGACTCTCTTGCTTTGGCCACAGTCAGATCTGGATAAGTACTGGCTCACAGTACAGACCCCCTGGAAGGACCTCTGAAAAGAGCTGCATAAATCGTTGAAGCTCAGAACATTGCACCTTTCACCCTGGAAATAGAACTCTAATAAAGAGTTAAAGGCTGAGTAATAGGCTGGGGAAAATAAGCAAACAACAGAAAAAGATTTTGACCATAGAAAATCACTATGGTGACAAGGAAGACCAAAAGTAAATAACAAAGTCAAAGCTCTTTTATCCAAACAAAGCCCTAGCCACCCCCCTCCCCCAAAAATGATCTCAGGCCATGGAAGAACTTAAAATCAAATTAGTAAAAACTGGGAAGAGAAATGATGCAAAAGGAAATACAAAAAGCAAGTGAGGAAAAGAATGTTTTAAAAAGCAAAATTGGTCAAATGGGAAAGAAAAGACACAAAAGTTCACTTGTAAAGGGCTGAAACTCTTGAGTTGATGCACTGAGGTTGGACAACTGAGCACTCAAAGCTAATTACTGATTGGATAATACTCTATTAGCATATGCTTGGAAAATAGCCCTTCCCACTATTCTGTGCTGGCTAGATAACTGGTATATATAGAGGACTGTAAGAGGGACTAGGCGGTGGACTAAGACTATCCAGGGTCACTTCTGGGTGGGAGATGAAGAAGGAAGGTCATAGAGATCCTGCGTCCAACTAATTCACTTCTACCCCTAAAGACCAAGAATAAAGACCAAGGACTTTTGCTTATCCTGACTCCAGCTGATTTTAAGGTATCCAGGATGCTAACTCGATCTTCACATTCACTGAGGAAAATAATTCCTTAAAAATTAGAATTGTACAAGTGAAAGGTAATGATTTTAGGAGAAATCAAGAAATAATTTTTAAAAATCAAGAGGATGAAAAAATGGAAAACAAATAGAAAAAATAAATGTTAAAATGTTTTATATGTAATTGGAAAATAATGAAATAAATAAAAATATATTTAAAATATCAATAGTGTTATTGTTAGAAGATTTTATTATAAGATTTCTGACCAAAGTTTATTTAACTTGCAGTAGATAAGTCTGAGAAGCAAGGAAACACCTCAGGGTCAAACTGCTCTTTTCTGCTACTCCTTGGACACTGTACTCTGTGTAAATCTCCCCATATATCAGGCCCATATATGAAATGTTCTCCCTTCCTCCCTCCCTTTCAGAGAAATCCATACCTCCTTTAAGAATCAGTATATACACAACCGTCCAAACAAGTAGGGTCAGGAACAGTGGAGTCTAGATCCTACCCTCACACACAAACCTCTGCACAGTCATTTACTAAGTCACTGTACCTCTGGGTTTCAGTTTCTTGCCCTCCAAAATTAGGCATATGAGAAATAATAGCATGTACTTTGAAGGTAATGACAAAGATTACATGAATTAACCAAGCAAAGTATTTTGTAAAACTTGAAGCTATATTAAAACTTGGTAGCTATTATTATTATTATCCAGTCCCCATTTTTTTCCTAATTACTTGTATTTAACTGAATTTCTTTTGTATACTTCCAAAGGAGGGTGAAAGCTTGGTTTCCTTCCCCCACAATAGATGAAGTCACAGATAAAGAGCAGATAACAAAGGAAAAGAAGAGTTAATAGATTAGCAAGGCAACTACCCCATGACCCCTTTCTAAATTGTGATATTTTATTTGAAATTAAAGATAATAAAAAATGGACACCATCTACAAAGCTTTAAATAGCTAAAGTTTAGGAGAGTAGTCCCCAGGAATTACCTGAGAGACATGAAGAGTGAGGGAAGGAATGAATTTCTGGTTCCTGATGAATCATATAGCTTTTAAAGCAGCTAACTGACCAGTGGGAGATACTGTATAACATGGAAGGTAAAGAGAGACAGAAGTGCCATCCCTACAGGATTATAGAGATTCAGAGATAGCCATTTGAGGGAAAAGGCAATGTTCAGAAATGGGAACTAGAAGAAAGGATCCAAGAAACAGTTCTGATAATCAATTTAGCGTTTTTAGAAAGAGGTCTCTGGACACCCGGCTAAGCAACTTCCTAGGTATATAGACTTATCTTGGAATGGGGCTATGTGAGTACTGCAGAAGAACAGACATATATCTCTAGTAGTACCAGTAACTGTGAGTTACTTCCTAGGTGTCTAACTCTTTCTATAAATGTTGTATATTTAATGGGAGAGCAAGGTATGCAGAGTATTTAGGAGGACTAGCCCCCTCTGGTGGAGGGTCACTTATCCACCTTCAACCAACTCTTACCAGTGGCTCCAAGAAGCTATAGCATGCGCAGCAGCCGCAACTAAAACCTGCATGGAAAATGGCTAAGCCACACTGGGGTAACCATAGTAGAATTACCTGTAGGGGAATTAGGAGAATAGTACCCCAAGCATGTGAAGATATTCCCCCCGGGTGGAATGGGCCATTTGTTTTAGTGGCTACGAAGGTGGGCTGAAGCAAGCATCATGGACAGCCGGGAGCTTGGTCAAGCAGCAGAGATGCCAAGGTTGCAAGCCGCATCTGGGACCATCCCCGTTATATTCTCTTTTGTCTTGCCACAGGACTCAGATGCCTCTGAGAGAGAGTAAAGCTGACAACTCCAGGTAGCACTGCCTCCCTTGAATCCAACTCATACACCTGAGATGTTAGCCAGGACAGCCCTGGTCCTGGCACAAAGGGCAGGTGTGGAAGAGTGCAACTCAGGTGTGCAAGAAGCACAACCCACACTTCCTGTTTATCCAGTCCCTTCCTAAGAGTTCCTTGAGGCCGCTGTCTGTCTGGTTATAGCAGGCCCGCTGACAAGGACTCAGGGGCAAGAGTGTGGGAAGTGGTCTGTAGAGGGCTGAAACAGTTGAGTTGATGCACTGAGGTCAGTTGGAGCACTACCGATTGGACAATACTCTATGCGCATATGCTTGGGGAATGGCCCTTCCCACTATCCTGTGCTGGTTCGATGATTGGTGTATACAGAGAATCGTAGGAGGGGCTAGGAGGTGGAGTAAGATGAGCCAGGGTCACTTTGGCAATAGACAAGGAAGAAGGCGGTCATGGAGATTCTGCTTTCATCCAATTCAATCAATCTTGGTCTAAAGAACAAGAATAAAGACCAAAGACTTTTGCTTATCCTGACTCCAGCTGATTCTAAGGTAGCCAGGGGGCTAACACAGTCATCACAGTGGTCACCCAATATGGTGGTAACTGGGGGCAGCACAATGTGTCTCTGGACCCAAGGCAGTGCAGGGGCGCTTTTATTTTGTTATCTGACTCTTCAGTGCGCAGTTAGCACACAGAAGGTGCTGAAAAACTGACTTTAATGATTCCATCTTCTTTCTCAACGCTGTGGTCTGGCTCCTGAGTGAGTGGAATCCTAAAGGTCAGACCTGACGGCCTTTTCTCAATTCTCATCCTACTTGATTTCTCTGTGACCTCTGACACTATCACTCTCTTCTAGATCTTTCTCTAGGCTTTGGGGACATTTCTCTTTCCAGATTCTTCAGTATATCTATCTGGTCACTCGTTATATTTCCTCAGCTGAATCTTCCTCCACATCACACTCACTACACAGGATGGCCTCCAGATACTTTTTTCATAAACTCATTTGATCCTATTTTGAGAAAGGGCCCAGACCAATCATCTTTATTACTCGCCAAAGTCGTCCAGGAAGACTTGCCACCATTCCCCACTCTATCTCTTTCCAGTTCTATTATTATGAGTTGTTTTTCCCCATTAGATAGAGGCCATCTTTCTTTTTATTGTTATTTTTATCACCAGAACTTAACGTAATACCTGGAAAATGATAAGAATCCAATAAAGGTTTTTTGAATTGATATACTCAGCAACCCACAAGTAGAAGTTAAAATAGAATTTCTAATTAAAAAAGAAAATTTAATCTTATAGGACCACTGAGATCTGGTGGGATAAAACCCATTACAAGAATAAAGTTCAGGATAAATATAAATATTAATGTATATTTATATATTTATCTAATATGACATGATATATATGTAATATAATAATATTAGTAAAAAATTAGAATATGGTAGGAATAGGAAAAGTATTGGCTACGAATAAGGGATATTTGTGAGGAAATCCAAGAGGTAGAAGACAAGGCAGAGAAGCACTAGGGATGAAATTCAATGGAATGAATAAATGAAGTAATACAAAGTAATTTGGCCTTCTCAGAGATATTTGGTGGGACTTCTAGGAACTCTCTGCATATAGATACAGATATGTGCATATATGTATATGTATTTTATAATAATACTTTTTAGGATAAAAAATATTTAGAAACAAAGTAGATGTTTATTGTTTGGAGAATGGCTAAACCAATTTAAAGGAGGAAAAGATTTATATGAACTGATGAAGAATGAAGTAATCAGTCTAAAAAACAATATAGATAAAAATTAGAGCAATATAATCGTTACAACCACAAACCCCAACCAAAAGTGAATGTTGGAAGGGGGAGGGGGCTGCTTCTAGCTTCACTTCAGTTCTCCTCTCTGGCATGAAACCCCAAACCAAGAGCCCCCCACTCCTGAAAGTGCTGCAGCCAGCAGCGTCCCTGCCCCATGCCTCTGCACTCATTGAGGGCTGGTTTCTCCAGGGCCTGCCCTCAGCAGCCCAGGTGGGCCTGATGTTCCCAACCAGCCAAGGTTTCCTCAGTCTTCCTGG